>NC_090324.1:135128111-135431640 GCF_040869045.1 Eurosta solidaginis
TCGTCCGGCATCCCGTCGGGGTCATTTCGGGACTTTTTCTCGACTAATACGGGATCATTTGCGGGCCCTTTCGGCATCATTTCTAGATAGTTGTCGGGATCCGTTCGGGATCCCGTCAGGGTCTATTTCGGAACTATTAGAAAATCATTTGAGGACCTTTCCGGCATCATTTCTGGATAGTTTTCGCGATCCTTTCGGGGTCCCGTCAGGGTCATTTCGGGACTTTTTCGGGATCATTTAGAGATGGCTTTCAGGATTCGTCCGGGAACCCTTGAGGTAATTTCTGAACTTTCCGAGACTATTTCGGGATCATTTTAGGACCTTCCCAAGATCATTTCTGGATGGATTTCGGGAACAGTCCGGGATCCGTCAGGGTCATTTTGGTATTAGGCGATCATTTGAGGACCTTTCCGGCATCACTTCTGGATGGTTTTCGGTATCCGATCAGGATCCCGTCGGAATCATTGCGGGATCATTTGGGGTACCTCCAAAGATCATTTCTGGATGGATTTCGGGATCTGTCCGGGATCCCGTCAGGGTAATTTAGGGATCCGTTCGAGATCCCGCTCAGGGTCATTTCGGGACTTCTTCGGGACTATATCGGGAACATTTCTGGATGGTTTATGGGTTCCGTCCATGACCCCTTAAGGGTCATTTCGGGACTATTAGGTGATCATTTGAGGACCTTTCCGGCATCACTTCTGGATGATTTTCGGTATCCGTTCGGGATCCCGTCGGAATCAATGCGGGACTTTTCGGAATGATTTGGGATCCCTTCCGGCATCATTTCTGGATGGTTTTCGGGATTTGTCCGAGATCCCGTCGGGGTTATTTCGGGACCTTTTCGCGGCTAATACGGGATCATTTGGGGATCCTCTAGGGGTCGTTTCGTGACTTTCTGTATTATTTCGGGATCATTTTGGACCCTTTCGGCATAATTTCTTGATGGTTTGCCGGATCCATCAGGGTCATTTCGGGAACATTTTGGGATCATTTGGGGACCCTTCCGAGATCATTTCTGGATCCGTCCCGGATGCCGTAGGAGCCATTTCGGGATTTTTTGTTACTTTTCCGGGATAGTTTTTGCACCCTTCCGGGATCATTTCTGGATCTGTGCGGGATCCCATCTGGGTCATTTCCGGAATATTTCGGATCATTTTGGGATCCTTCCGGAATCATTTCTGTATGGTTTTCGCGATCCGTTGTGGATCCCCTCGGATCCTCTAGGGGTCGTTTCGTGACTTTTTCTGTTTTATTTCGGGATCATTTGGGGACCCTTCCGGCATAATTTCTTGATGGTTTGCCGGAACCATCAGGGTCATTTCGGGACCATTTTGGGATCATTTGGGGACCTTTCCGAGATCATTTCTGGATCCGTCCGGGATGCCGTAGGAGCCATTTCGGGATTTTTTGTTACTTTTCCGGGATAGTTTTTGCACCCTTCGGGATCATTTCTGGATCTCTGCGGGATCCCATCTGGGTCATTTCCGGACTATTTCGGGATCATTTTGGGATCCTTCCGGAATCATTTCTGTATGGTTTTCGCGATTCGTTGTGGATCCCCTCGGAGCCATTTCGGAACTTTTTCTGGAGTATGTTGGGATAATTTAGGGACCCTTCCTGGATATTTTCTGGATGGTTTTTGAGATCCGCCCGGGAGCCCGTCAGGGTCATTTCGGAACCTTTTCGGGATCATTTTGGAACACCTTCAGGGATCAATTCTGTGTGGTTTTCTGGATACGTCTAGAATCGTGTCGCTGTCATTTCGGGTTTTTTGGGACTATTCGGGGAACATTTGGAGACCCTTTCGGGGCATTTCTGGATGGTTTTCGGGATCCGTCCGCGATAGCGTGGGGGTCATTTCGTAGCTTTTTCTGGATAATTTCGGGATCATTTGGGATCCTATCAGGCTATCAGCTCATTTAGTTCTTTTTTTTACTCAATTACAAAAATAAAATGCATTAGACAGAAAACAAAATTTTAAACAGATAATAAGCAGGCTAACGCGAATAGCCATATATTTAAATTTCTGCTTGCGGACGGTGCCGCGGGTAAAGGCTAGTATATTATAAATGGCAAAGTTTGGATGTTTGGATGTTTGTCCAGACGTTTGTATTTGTGACTCAATCACGCAAGAACGGCTGGACCGATCTGGATGAAATTTTGCACACATATAGCCAATAATCTACAAGGATCTACTAGCTATATATTTTTCAAAAGGGGCGTGGTCGCCGCCCCCTAGGAACAGTTATAATTTAATTATTATATTTTTTTGTCTTTGCGACTGAATCACGCCAGAATGGCTACACGGATTTTGATGAAATTTGGGACACAGACAGTAGTCTACTAGCGAAATTTTTTACGAACATGGAAAGAGGAGTAGGGGTCCCACGACCCCTTCGAGCAATTACTTTTTAATAATTTTTACACATTATAACTTTACGTATACTGGCCTTCACCAATATTACAGACTCAAGGGGTCAAATAAGTCGAGAGCTTACAAAGTAAGCAGTGACGCCCTCCGCCGGCCCCCCTCCCCCTTTATCTCCCCCTCTGGTGTAAAATTTGTTATAACTCAATATAAATGTTCTTCTAAATGTATAATTTTTGGTATCTGGCTCATACAGATCGAGATCTAAACAATTTGGAAAAACGACCGGTGGTGCTCTCCGTCTCCTCCCGCCATCCGCCCTCCATCAATTGTTTTCATTAGCACGCTTTTATTAGCTTTACCTGTATGTTTCTTTGTAACTTTTCATTCGCTCCAACGCTCCTGCTGCCTTTTTAACATGGTTTTATAATTACATTCACCTTATTTGTAATCCCGTTAGGGTCATATCGAGACCCTTCCGGGATCATTTCTGGATGGTTTTTCGGGATCCGTCCGGGATCCCGCCGGGGACTTTTTCCGGACTATTTCGGGATCATTTTGGGACCCTTCTGGGATAATTTCTGTATAGTTTTCGGGCTCCGTCCGGGATCCCGTCGGGGTTATTTTGGGACATTTTCGGGACTATTCCGGGATCATTTCGGGACTATTCCGGGATCATTTCGGGACTATTTTGCGATCATTAGGGGACCCTTCCGGCATCATTTCTGGATGGGTTTCGGGATCCGTCCGGCATCCCGTCGGGGTATTTTCGGGATCATCTGCGTACCTTTGAGAGATAAATTCTTGATGGTTTCCGGGATCATTACGGGACTTTTTCGGGGTTACTGTTGGTCCCTTGCGGCATCATTTCTGGATAATTTTCGGGATCAGTCCGGGATCCCGTCGCGGCCATTTCGGGGCTATTTAGGGATCATTTGGGGTATCTTCCGCCATCATTTCTGTATGGTTTTCGAGATCCGTCCGGGATCCCGTCGGGGTTATTTCGGGAATTTTTCTCGTCTAATACGGGATCATTTGGGTGCCCTTTCGGCATTATTTCTGGATGGTTTTCGGGATCCGTCCGGGATCCCGCCAGGGTCATTTAGGGACTATTAGGGGATCATTTGATGAACTTTCCGGCATCATTTCTGGATAGTTTTCGGGATCCGTTCGGGATCCCGACGGGTCATTTCGGAACAATTTCGGGATCATTTGGGGTACCTACCGGCATCATTTCTGAATAGTTTTCGGGATCCGTCCGGGGTCCCGTCAGAGCCATTTCCGGACTATTAGGGGATCATTTGAGGACCTTTCGGGCATCATAGTGAATAGTTGCGGGATGCGGACGGAGTCATTTCAGGACTATTTCGGGATCATTTGGGGTACCTACCGGCATCATTTGTGGATGGTGATCCCGTCAGGGTCATTTCGGGACTTTTTCTTGATCATTTGGGGTCCCTTCCGGCATCATTTCTGGATGGTTTTCGGGATCCGTTCGGGATGCCACCGGGGCCATTTCGGGACTTTTTCTTGATCATTTGGGGTCCCTTCCGGCATCATTTCTGGATGGTTTTCGGGATCCGTTCGCGATGCCATCGGGGCCATTTCGGGATTTTTTCGGGATCATTTGGTGTCCATTCCGGCATAATTTCTGGATGGTTTTCGGGATCCGTCAGGAATACCGTCGGGGCTATTCCTGTACTTTTTCGGGACTAATACGGGATCATTTGGGGAGCCTTTCTGTATCATTTCTGGATGGTTTCCGGTATCCGTTTGGGAACCCTTCTGGGGCATTCCTGTACTTTTTCGGGACTAATACGGGATCATTTGGAGAGCCTTCCGGCATCATATCTTGTTGGTTTTCGGGATCCGTTCGGGATCCCAGCAGGGTAATTTCGGGACTATTAGGGAATCATTTGGGGACCTTTCCGGCTTCATTTCTGGATAGTTTTCGCGATCCTTCCGGGATCCCGTCGGGGTCATTTCGAGACTTTTTCGGGACTAATGCGGGGTCATTTGGAGACCCTTTCGCCATCATTTCTGGATGGTTTTCGGGATCCGTCCGGGATCCCATCGGGGTCATTTCGGGAATTTTTCGGGATCATTTGGGGTCCCTTCCGGCATCATTTCTGGATAATTTCATGGATCATTTCCGGGATAATTTCTGTATAGTTTTCGGGCTCCGTCCGGGATCCCGTCGGGGTTATTTTGGGAAATTTTCGGGACTATTCCGGGATCATTTCGGGACTATTTTGCGATCATTAGGGTACCCTTCCGGCATCATTTCTGGATGGGTTTCGGGATCCGTCCGGCATCCCGTCGGGGTATTTTCGGGATCATCTGCGTACCTTTGAGAGATAAATTCTTGATGGTTTCCGGGATCATTACGGGACTTTTTCGGGGTTATTGTTGGTCCCTTGCGGCATCATTTCTGGATAGTTTTCGGGATCCGTCCGGGATCCCGTCGCGGCCATTTCGGGGCTATTTAGGGATCATTTGGGGTATCTTCCGCCATCATTTCTGTATGGTTTTCGAGATCCGTCCGGGATCCCGTCGGGGTTATTTCGGGAATTTTTCTCGTCTAATACGGGATCATTTGGGTGCCCTTTCGGCATTATTTCTGGATGGTTTTAGGGATCCGTCCAGGATCCCATCGGGGTCATTTCGGGACTTTTTCGGGATCATTTGGGGTCCCTTCCGGCATCATTTCTTGATGGTTTTTGAGATCCGTCAGGAATCCCGTCGGGGCCATTCCTGTACTTTTTCGGGACTAATACGGGATCATTTGGGGAGCCTTTCGGTATCATTTCTGGATGGTTTTCGGGATCCGTCCGGGATCCTGTCGGGGTAATTTCGGGACTTTCTCGGAATCATTTGGAGTACCTTCCGGCATCATTTCAAGATGGTTTTGCGTATCGGTCCGGGATCCCGTCGGGGTCATTTCGGGACTTTTTCGGGACTAATACAGTATCATTTGGAGACCCTTTCGCCATCATTTCTGGATGGTTTTCGGGATCCGTCTGGGATCCCGTCGGGTAATTCCGGGACTTTTTCGGGATCTTTTGGTGTCCCTTCCGGCAAAATTTCTGGATGGTTTTCCGGATCCGTCAGGAATCCCGTCGGGGCTATTCCTGTACTTTTTCGGGACTAACACGGGATCATTTGGGGAGCCTTTCGGCATCATTTCTGGATGGTTTTCGGGATCCGTTCGGGATCCCATCGGGGCCATTTCAGGACTTTTTCGGGATCATTTGGTGTCCATTCCGGCATAATTTCTGGATGGTTTTCCGGATCCGTCAGGAATCCCGTCGGGGTCATTTCGGGACTTTTTCGGGACTAATACAGTATCATTTGGAGACCCTTTCGCCATCATTTCTGGATGGTTTTCGGGATCCGTCTGGGATCCCGTCGGGTAATTCCGGGACTTTTTCGGGACTAATACAGTATCATTTGGAGACCCTTTCGCCATCATTTCTGGATGGTTTTCGGGATCCGTCTGGGATCCCGTCGGGTAATTCCGGGACTTTTTCGGGATCTTTTGGTGTCCCTTCCGGCAAAATTTCTGGATGGTTTTCCGGATCCGTCAGGAATCCCGTCGGGGCTATTACCGTGCTTTTTCGGGACTAATACGAGATCATTTGGGGAACCTTTCGGTATCATTTCTGGATGGTTTCCGGTATCCGTTTGGGAACCCTTCGGGGACATTCCTGTACTTTTTCGAGACTAATACGGGATCATTTGGGGAGCCTTTCGGCATCATTTCTGGATCGTTTTCGGGATCCGTTCGGGATCCCAGCAGGGTAATTTCGGGACTATTAGGAGATCATTTGGGGACCTTTCCGGCTTCATTTCTGGATAGTTTTTCGCGATCCTTTCGGGATCCCATCGGGGTCATTTCGGGACTTTTTCGGGACTAATACCCGATGGAGACCCTTTCGCCATCATTTCTGGATGGTTTTCGGTATCCGTCCGGGATCCCATCGGGGTCATTTCGGGAATTTTTCGGGATCATTTGGGGTCCCTTCCGGCATCATTTCTGGATGGTTTTCGGGATCCGTCAGGAATCCCGTCGGGGCCATTCCTGTACTTTTTCGGGACTAATACGGGATCATTTGGGTAGCCTTTCGGTATCATTTCTGGATGGTTTTCGGATCCGTCCGGGATCCCGTCGGGGTAATTTCAGGACTTTTTCGGGATCATTTGGGGTACCCTCCGGCATCATTTCAAGATGGTTTTGGGGATCCGTCCGTGTCATTTCGGGACTTTTTCGCGACTAATACGGGATCATGTGGAAACCCTTTCGGCATCATTTCTGGTTGGTTTTCGGGATCCGTACGGGATCCCGTCGGGGTCATTTCGAGACTTTTCCCCGACTAATACGGGATCATTTGGGGACACTTTCGCCATCATTTCTGGATGGTTTTCTGAATCCTTCCGGAATCCCATCGGGGCCATTTCGGGACTTTTTCGGGATCATTTGTGGTCCCTTCCGGCATCATTTCTGGTTGGTTTTCGGGATCCGTCCGGGATCCCGTCGGGGTCATTTCGGGACTATTTCGGGATCATTTGGGGTTACTGGCATCTTTTCTGGTTTGTTTTCGGGATACCGTTGGGGTCATTTCGGGACTTTTTCGGGATCATTTGGAGACCCTTTCGGCATCCTTTCTGTATGGTTTTCGGGATCCATCCGGGATCCCGTCGGGTCATTTCGTGACTTTTTTGGGATCATTTGGTGTCCCTTCCGGCATAATTTCTGGATGGTTTTCGGGATCCGTCAGGAATCCCGTCGGGGCCATTCCTGTACTTTTTCGGGACTAATACGGGATGCTTCATATTTGGGGAGCCTTTCGGTATCATTTCTGGATGGTTTCCGTGATCCGCTTGGGAACCCGTTGGGGTCATTTCGGTACTTTTTCGATACTAATACGGAATCCTTTAGCGACCATTTGGGGACCTTTCAGGGGTCACTTCGTGACTTTTTCTGTATTATTACGGGATCATATGGGGACACTCTTGGCATCATTTCGGGATGGGTTTTGGGATCAGTTCGGGATCCCATCAGGGTTATTTCACGACTTTTCGGGACTATTTCGGAATCATTTTGGGACCCCTCCTGGTTAATATCTGGATGATTTTCGGGATCTGTCCGGGAATTTTAGTATCATCTTGGGACCCTTCCGGAATCATTTTAGGTCTCTTCGCAACCGGTAGTTCAGCACACATGCCTTATATATTAAAATTCCGTATGTTTTATCCTCAATCTAACATAGTTTTTTCTTTCTATTTTTGAGTTTTTTAAATGAATCGTGTAACGAACTGTTATAACTATAATTACACTTTTTGTAATATTTTAACCAACTAAATACCCGAAAAAGCAACACTATTTTCATCTAAAAAATTTTCTTTGGTTTTAGCTAATTGCAGTTTCTCTCCTTTGTTCTATGAGTAGTAATTCTTTCACCCCTCCCATATCAGTTAATTTAATTTAAAAACAAAATGTATTTTTTTTTTAATTCGAAAAAACTGTATTGAACTATTCATGAAAGCGTGTCTTTCAGCTTATCTTCTCACTTAGTTCGTTTTTTTTTACTAAATTACAAAAATAAAATACATTAGACAAAAATAATTTTTAGACAGATAACTTGATAAGCAGGCTAACGTGAATAGCACATATATTTTATTTTCTCCTTGCGGACGGGGCCGCGGGTGAAGGCTAGTGTATCTACATAAACGGAACAATAACTGCGTCTACATATATGTACCGTGTACGTATACGAGCAGCGGAGAGTCAATGCACAAACACATGTATATATCTGAGATACTCCTATAAGTATACAATGAGAAAAACTATAAATTTGTGCAATTGTAGTTACAGCTGAGAAGTTTGAGAGCTGCTGGACTAGTAGATTCTTGAAGCGCCCAGAAGATGTATAAAATTGTGCAATTTTAATTACAGCTGAGAAGTTTGAGAGCTGCTGGGCTAGTAGATTCTGGAAGCGCCTAGAAGATGCGAAGGTTGAAATCAAAGAGTATAAAAGGCGACAATTGTAGAGGCGCTGAAATTCAATTTGATTTGAGTTGTCAAGCAGTTTCGATTAAGACGATATCTAGCGAGCAATAGCAGTATTATTTTGAAAGTCAGCTATCAGTTTGGTTGTTAAGCCAGCTAATTGCAAAGAATAAGTGTTATTGTGAAGTACTTTAATAAAGGCCATTTTTCCATTATTCAATATTGGAGTTATTTATTCAACAGTTTAGTGATACGAACTTAGCAAAAAGGCAAATAAGAGGATTTGCATGCATTCGTTACAATATATTTACAAGTTATATTATATTAAATTATTATACATAGAAAACGAGTAAATTGAAAAAAAAAACAAGTAAGGACAGAACTGTCTTCGGCTATGCCGAAGACTTCATACCTTTCATGAATGGGGCTGAACTATAATCTTATCTCGTTCGAAATCTCCAAATAATCGGATGTATAAGATAAGAAATATATAGTGAACAGATGTACATACGTAAACGATTTTTAAGATAAATATAAAATAAAAACTAGGTAGGTACTTTGTGTGAGGATGCAAAGTTTCAAGTTTTTTGTGGTCTGCAGGACAATGAATCACGTATTTCAACAATATATGACGTAAACGTAACTATTTGATGAAAATTGCAAAAATTACAATATATAGGGGTATATAATATATATACCACCGATCTCTATAATTTTTTCAGACAACAATATACGCTATATACGTAAGCAATTGGTGAAATTTTAAGCTTCTATCTATTAAAATGGGGCAGAAATTGCGCAAAGTTTCTTATCTGAACAATCGGTTGTATGAGATATATACTATATATATCACCGATCTCTATGATTTTTTCAGACAATAATATATGCTATACACGTAAGCATTAAATTTGAAGCTTCTAGCTTTTAAAATGGTGCTGAAATTGCAAAAATAAATATATATATAGTATATATATATAATATATATCCCACCGATCTCTATGATTTTTCAACACAACAATATATACTATATGCGTAAGCAATTGTTGAAATTTGAAGCTTCTAGCTGTTAAAATGGGGTAGAAATTGCGAAAAGTTTCTTATCTGAACAATCGGTTGTATGAGATATATACTATATATACCACCGGTCTCCATGATTTTTTCAGACAACAATATATGCTATATACGTAAGCATTTGGTGAAACTTGAAGCTTCTGGCTGTTAAAATGGGGCAGATATTTCGCAAAGTTTCTTATCTGAACAATCGGGGTATGGGGTATATAATATATACCACCGATCTCAATGATTTTTCAGACAACAATATATGCTATACACGTAGGCATTTGGTGAAATTTGAAGCTTCTAGCTGCTTAAATGGGGCTGAAATTGCAAAAAGTTATATATATATACTATATATATGTATATACTATACTACAAGACCGGCAGACGTTGTCCTGCCCAAAATTTTGCCTATCTGCTTACATTTTAATAAGCTTTTTCCGTCTGATTCTGCCCTCCCCCTCTTCATTTTTTTCTAATCCTTTTATTCACTCCTCCCTCCGTCTTTCTCGCTTCATCTATCTCCATCTTCGTCTCCTTATATCTCTTTTTCAATCTCCTTCTCTCTTTTCTCTTCTCTCAATTTCTTCTCATTTTTCTGCATCCCTTATTGCCTGTCCCAGAGGGTGGTATGTTTTTTATTCCAGTCCCAATCCCACTCCGAGTCTCAGTTGAAATTTGAAGCTTATAGCTGTTAAAATGGGGTAGAAATTGCGAATAATTTCTTATCTGAACAATCGGTTGTATGAGGTATATACTATATATACCACCGATCTCTATGTTTTTTAGATAACAATATGTGCTGTATACGTAAGCGTTTGGTGAAATTTGAAGCTTTTAGCTGTTAAAATGGGGCTGAAATTGCGAAAATATATATATATACTACTAGTGGCCCGGTACGTGCTTCGCTACGTATAAAGTGAAATATTAAATCAAACTCATTTATTACAAAAAAAAAAAAGATATTTTATTATTTGCTAGCTATTTTAAAACTTAATCCAAAACATTTGGATAAACAATATTTTTTGTTTTTCCATTTTGAGCATGAATAAACAAACGGCTGGTGGTACCGACTCTGGAACAGGAAACATGAACTTGGCCATGTGAAAAACATGATTTCTCCAAATTCACACCACAAACGTTAAGTGTTTGCCCTTGGGCTTTGTTGATGGACATCGCAAATGATAAACGCAAAGGATATTGTAATAGTTTGAATTCAAATGGCATATCAGTTGGAATCATAGGGATACGCGGTATTAAACAAACTTCTCCTTTTGATTTACCAATTAAGATCGTAGCTTCAATCAAATTTGGCAATAAATTTTTCACTGCCAATCTGGCGCCTTTGCACAGTTTTGGTGGATTAATATTTCGCAATAATATAATCAAAGAACCCACTTTCAGATTCAAACAATGCGGTGGCATACCAGCCGGTTCTAATGAATTTAAAAATTCTATTGCATAATTCATTGCCTCATCTTGATTCATAGTACTGTCAATTGATTTATATGTCGTGACTACACCTGGGAGTTTTGCTTGAATTTGAAAACTAATGGCATTGATATGAATGTTCTTCGGTGCTAAAATGGCCCATTCTCTCAACCAATCATGATTTCTGTAATTCTGAAGAATATTTGGAAAAACACATTCAATCAATTCATCTATCGATTTCGTAATTGTACAAAAATTGTTCGGTACAGTGATCAATCCGTTAGTTCTGTCGATTGGTATTTTGCCATCACCAATTTCTAACAATTGTTTTGAAAACTCATGGGCAGCTGGATCATTTTGGGGGTGTTATATTTTAGAAGTTACACGCGTATAGATTGAGGCTAGATGAGAGACTAACTTTATTTCAAATAATGAGACTTAAAACTACGTATAAAATATAGAATAGAAGTTAGGTGAATTTACATGGTTATACAAGTGTATGTGCAATGGAGCATTAACTACATATACATATGTATATGGTTATATTTGAGTGAAAGAGAACTTTACATACATATATAACACATCTCCACCCTTAACTTGGTACTATGTTAAATTGTTTCTTCTTGGTTTCGAATGTTCGGCGGTGAATAGCGATTAACACCTCGACGTATCCGATTGCTTTTTCGTAAAGGTGTAAGCGATTAGGACGGAATGCTTGACCTCGGCGTTTGATTTTGATTCGCTAAGGGATTCGAAGGCGGCCCAGCATTTTGTGGAGCAATTTCCATTGTAGGTGTAGCCTGTTGTAATGTCGGTTTTGTAACGACAGCCTGTCTCCATACTGGCTTGAATGGGTGACAGCGTGTATATGAGTATATGTGTTTATGTGTTTTGTGTCCAGGTCCGTGCCTTAGCCGCAATGTTGTGATTAACATAATATTAACATAATAACATTAACATTGAAAACATTGTACCCATAGTGAACACAATGTTGCAACGGAAATAAGATGTTGCGCTTGGCATCATGTTGTTATAATAAGTAAAATATCACCATGTTGCTATCAACCTAGCAGCATTGACGAATGGCATGTACCTATGTGTTTGTTCTGTTCTGGTGTGTATGAGGATGTGTATTGGTGCAAGGCTATGAGCGTGTGAATGCATCAGTGTGAGCGGTCAAGGCACGAACCATATGTATCTGTATAGGTGTTCGTTTTGTGGAGCGGTAATCGTGAGAATGTATGAGTGCATGATTGTATACATGGAAAAAACGGGAAAGCCGAAAAGAAAGTTTGACATGTAATGGTAAAAATTTTCCGTTTCTGGGTAACGTTCCTTACCACGGCGGTGGCTATAAGAAGGGGCAAAATGAGCCAACGGGCTAAGGTATTATTTTATCGGTGCCAGTGAGTGTAAGTAGAAAGTGGTTAACACAAAAAAAAAATTTTTTTTTAAATTTTTAAATAATCCAAGTTTTTAGTGCGCGCCTCAAACCGAAGGAAAAGCCTGTTTACTAAATTTTGTAGCCAAGTACCTTTTTTTTAATTGTGTAGTGCGCGGCGAAAAGTGTCTCACGACCGCTAGAACCAGGCAAATCTGGTTTGCCAGCTAGCTCCCGATCCTGACCGTTGCAGCAGAAATAAATTAGACCACAAAGACTATCGCCACTGCTAAAACCAGGTAAGTCTGATGGTTTTCACTGCCCTTGGATTTTTTTGTCTTCCCCCAACTTGGCATGCCCACTGGGAATCTGGCCACACACGGCCGCAACAACCACAACAGCATCTTTTTTTATATTGGCGACATCCCACCCAACAACAAATACTCCATCTTTGAATATTGGCGGTCAACACCTACCATAAAAACTATCATTCGCTTTCACCAACAATTCACACATTTGCTTTCTGACGGCACCCAACATCTACAACAACACCACATTTTTGTTTCCATCGGCGGCGCAACGCCGACCACATCAACAATAGCACGTATATGCATTGCTGGCAACCGCAACTTTGACCTGCGACACAGATGGCGGTAACAACAACACTTTTATTGGCGGACACATATTTTGTACCGGCGCTATATCGCCACAACAACAATCGCCACAACAACACCATCTCCGTCCACCGACCAACGCAACATAATCTATCTTCATCAGCTCGGTCAGCCCCCAGAGGCCAAAAACAACAACACACCACAACGGCAGCAGCAGAAATAATCGTCAAACCTTAATTTCAGTAATTTTTCTATTGTTTCGAAACAAATTGGCCTTTTTTTTTGTATTTTTTGGCATTATATTTTTTTTTATAAGTATGTTTACTCACATAGGTATTTCCTTTTTTTGATGAAGAATTTTTAGTAGGAAAAGGGTTGGGAAAAAAACAAAGGCTTGTGGTTATTAGCTTAAAAATTTTGCTAAGTAATTTTTGCTATGGTGTAATATTACTAATAGTTAATAATATTTCAATTTGTTTTTTTTTTTTGAATTTTTTTTATTCACTTCACTCTGCTCTTTTTAAAGTTTCTTTGATTAATTTTTCATTTGCATATTTCTCTATTTTTGACATTCATTTGGATTCTTTTAGTTTTGATTCTGTGTATTCCTTTTTGTGAATAGTTACTATATTCAAAGTACACCGATCTTTATCGTTGTGCTCTGCCTATAGTTCCACTTCTGCACATGCTTTTTTGTTCCTTTTCGGTTAGACCGCGACTAACGCGAAATTATGGAACTTTGAATACTCCTTTTGTTGATTGCATCTGCACATATTACATTTACACATATTTGCTAGAACGCTTCCGGCAAACTTACCCTTATCCTTCCCGCATTTAACATTAGGGGCTTGCTTATAAGCACCCACACTAAATCCTTTTTTTATCTTGATATTTTTTTTCTTTGATTTTTACACACGCTCGTTTTTTTTTTTTTGTGACATTGTCATCACGCTACAAATGTATTACTGCCTCATATACGCTCATAATCCAAGATCGTAAGCGATCGATCTTGATCCGTGTTCGAGCGTGGTCATATGTACATATGTATGTTTGAGTTTTTTTGTTTCAGCTACTCAACTGCACCGGCGCCGTTGGATATGAAGAGTTACTTGGTGAGTGTTTTGAGTGAAACATTAAAATTTATCAAAATACACCTGTTTAGTTGTATATATATGTATTGGCACAGATTCCTGCTCTTGCAAAAATAGAACAGGAATTAGCAAATCAGAAAAATTAAAACAGATTGCAACGAACATATGTACATGCATGAAAAACGTCACAAACGTACATTTTCACTTACACACATACCTTTTGTTTTCATATACACATAAATTCTTTTACTTTGATGACCTACTTTTGCTTTGTACATAATTGATCCTATGTTTACTTGAGCGGTTGCGGTAGGTCAGGGATTAGGGTACTTTAATTTTTTTTGTTCGCCCTCTTATTTTATTTTGTTTGAATTTTATATCTGTAGCTTTTAAGATAGTAGTTAATAAGATAACATATTAGAGTGGTTCATAAACATTTTTTTTTTTTCTACTAGTATAAGGAACCTCGCTTCTAGTTTTCCTTTTTACTTTTTTGTTTGCCTTTACAAACCATTGTTTTGAATTAAATTGAATCGAAATTAATTGAAATCGTATGTTAACATTTTGTTTTGCTTCCTCTTGAAAGTAAATTTTAAGCGGCCTTTTATCCTTACAAATATCATTTGTTTTCAAGCAATGAATTAGATAGCTTTAGGGTATAGTTCTAAGTCAGATTAAATTATGAATAAATTGTATAATGTATGGATGAAATCGTGAAATTTTAATAATGCAGGGCTAAGTTTAACTTTATGGTGTTGGTTCTGCGCTTGAGCGTGGCCAGGTAAGGTGAAGGTGAGTGGTAGGGAAAAATGACCAAGCGACAGACGGACAGACTAGTGTCAGGTTTGGGTTCACTGTAAGTAGATAGGAATCAGCACAGTGCCAACGGTGTGGTGCAAGTTGCATTGCAGAGGGAGGGTAGACTCCACCTGACAGGACAGGCCTTCATCTTTTGCCCCTCTTAACTTTACCCCTCACGTTTATTTCTATCTTTTCAGCTTTTTCTCTCCTTTCTATAAATATGCAGGTATGAACCCACCTTTTGTTCATGTGGCTGCATGTGAAGTCGGTGGTGCAATACCCCGCCTAAGACGACGAGCTAGCCTGGGCCCGCAAGCATGCCTGCTTGCCGCCGCTCCTCACCACCCAAACAGTCAGCCACGTAACAATGGCGCCCAACGTGGGGCCCGATAATCTTTTTTATTTCCCACATTTTTCAAGTAACTCTATTTTTCACTATAGTTTAATTTTCCCACTTTTATTCCAGATTTTCTTGTTCTTTTTTTTATCCCATATTACTTTCAAACCCAATCCTTATTTCCGTCTTTTGACTGGACAGGGACCGTCATGATGGCAACGTCGTTTGGGTTTGCCTGGCCGAAAAGTGTCATCATGACAATAAGATAGGGATTAGCAAAGTGCTCATACCAGGGTTCCTTCTTCTGGTTCCTGCAATTTGAGTAAGTGGTACCTGGTATGGCACTTAGCTAGTGACGGACTTAGGTAGGAGATCGTGGCGAACTGTTCAAGCTACCCTACCGGGAGTCCAGCATTCCCGGTAAGTGAGGTTTACAGTCGTCGCCACGATAGTTATGAGAGGAGGTGTTGCATCCACTCTTAGGGACTAGCTCTTGAGCGTGATGTGCCACACTTCCATGGACAGCACGAAAACTGACTAGACAGTATATAGATACGGACGAACACACTGCCTTCACCGAACCTTCGCCAAGGCTGCACCGCACACACCAATACACACTCAGTTTCTGTAGTGACTTTTTTTACTTTGCAAATTTCAAATTTGAGTCTTTTTATATTTTCTTATTAGGATTATTTCCAAACAATTTTTTTGAAACTGCGTTGTAAAATTTTTGGTTTTTTTATTATATCGTTCTTAGGTTTGTTTCATATTGCTTTCCATTTTTTATTAGGGACTTGAAAAAAAAAAAATTACACATACATACGTATATTGAAATTCGTATACATTTTGTAGGTGTTTAGCATATTCCATAAATTACAGAATATCTTTGAATTTTTTTTTTTTTTAATTATTAGAACTAAGTTTTTCTTTTTCTGTTTTATTTTTGAACTTGGGTTTTGGGTGAACTTTACTAATTCCTTTCTAGGCGTTTAAGATATAAAATTTCAGTTTTTTTTTTCATATCCACACCATTACTTGAATTACCATACACATACATACATACACACAAACATATTACTTATTAATTGATTGAATTTTTATATACCTACATTGAAATTTTTATATCTGTTATTAAATATCTATTATTTATATATATTTTTTTATTGGGTTTTGGGTGAAATTATTAAGGTTCACATTCATATTTATTCTTTTGCTAAATTTTCGCTTTCGTAGCATATTTTGGTTGCTTCCAAATACATACAACACCTTTTAGTGAACTCCTCTTTTTTTTTATTTGCATTTTCTTCACTTTTTTAGTTTCGTTTCTTTCACTTCTTGGGATTTTTTGTTCTGTTCTCAGACAGTGAATGTCTGATAAAGACAAGGAGGTTGATAACCTCGTAGTAGGTGGATTAGGGATACTAGATTCCAACCAACGCGTAACTAGGAGCCGTTCGCGAGCCCTAAAAAACCAAATCGCAGGTTCTCTTTTCAACCAAATTGACACGGGTATACCGAGGCCCGTTCACTTTGTCCCTACGGACTACTTTAATAGGTGCGCGTCGCGGATCTTTGGATCGTTTGGCCCTGAGCGTCCGATTGGGGTCTCTTTCGCGAACGGAGTGTCGTTTAACGAGACAGGGGACAGTTTGAACTTCTCGCAGAAAATCGATTTGGTGTGCCAAATGTCCGATAGCGAGAACGTGGGTACACAGGGGAGCGATGTTTCATCGCGAAAAGCACCAGCAATGGTTCACGGCGGCCTAAATGCTCCTCACACCCGAGCCTCAGAACGGCAGGGGGGAACCTTCTACCCGCATAGGTATTCCCAGTGGTAGTCGGATTACTCGGCGAGATGGTAGTGACCCTCCAAGGTGGAAAAAGTTGGATTTGGAAAAATGGTACATCAAATTCGATGGAACAAGTAAAGGTATAAGCGTCGAAAGCTTCAACTTTCGGGTGGAAAGAATGCGCGAGCAGCATAGTATTTCCTTCTTCAGCTTTTCACGGACTTTCATTCTCTGGTTTCCGGCGGCGCCTTGAAGTGGTATTGGCAGGTCCTTGAAGACCATGCGGAGGAGCCGAACTTTGGCTACATTGAGCTAAAGTCCGAGCTGCTGAGCCACTTCAAGACTGCCGAGTCCGACTATGAAATCATCCGTGAAATCATGGAGAGGCAACAGCTGCCGGCGGAAGCTTTTGACGACTTTTATGCCGAAGTCCATAACATGAAATTCCGTTTGCGGAAGAGGATCCCTGAGAGGGAGTTGGTTGGCATCATCAGGGGCAACCTCAAACCGTACCTGGCCAACTTGACCTTCGCCATAAAAATGGACTCGTTGGCGGAGCTCAAGGCGGAATGCAAGAGAGCCGAAAAACTCATAAAAGAAAATAAGAGCAGGTCTAAAGTAGACAGCGAGGTAGGCTTCGAGCTTCCAGAACTGTTAGAGGAAGCAAAAATAAAAGAATTTAATGGGAAACCTCAACAACAATCCCGACACCAATCTCAACATCAATCCCAACCTCAACCTCAACACCTAACCACATCCCATCCCAATAGTGGTCGTCTTTCTGTCAACACGTCCGCGTCCAAGTCCACCGTCAATTCCTTTTGTTCTCCTCCTTTCCACTTAATGTTGTGTTTTTCGTGTGGTATGCCGGTGTATCACTTTGTGAAAAACCCGGCAGAAGCACAAAAACCAAATAAATGTTCGTCCTCGTTCCACAATATGGTGAGTTTTGCGTGTGGAAGTGATTCGTCCTTTTGTGTTTTTAAACTGACCGGGGACTCCAGCCAGAAAACAGGCAACCCGGCAGCACAACTGTAAAGATTTTGAGTAGGGAAGAGGGAGATAGAAGAGTTGAAAAGGTAGAGGGAAAGTTGAGAAATCGCGAGGTAAAAAGCTTACACCAGAGAAAGGTAGAATATGAAGAAGCTAGGAGAAGAATTTTTTGTGAAACAATAAATAGTAATAGAAAGAAGAGAAATTTTAAGAAAATAGAAAAAATGCGGGAGAAGAGGAAATATTTTAAGCGGCTGAAAAATAAAATAATTGCCACTATAGTCACCGTGAAAAGTGATAATAGATTTTTTGCGAAAACTACTATAGGAGGTCTTGAAGCCCTGGCTCTCTTGGACTCAGGGGCAAGCGCCAGCTGCTTAGGAAAGGACTCAGCTGCACTCCTTCGGGGAAAGGAAGCCTTGATTATGCCAATCAAGGGCCAAAATATGCGGACCGCGAACGGGGAGGAAACCGCTGTGGTAGGGGTAATAAAGTTACCTGTGGTTTGGGACAATGCCACAAAAGATTTGGAATTTTTTATAGTACCAGGCTTACATCAACAGGTTTATATCGGCATAGATTTTTGGCAGGAATTTGGTATGAGTGTGGTGAGCAAGGGTGTGAGTGCGAATGCGAATGTTGCCAGTGTGGCGGAGCTCGTGCCCGCCGAGGGTGACTTGTCTTTCGACGCTGTCCAGCACATTTTAACGCCAGAGCAAGATGCGAGGTTGGAGCGTGTAAAAGCCCAATTCCCGTCTTTCGCGGTATTAGTGTTAGGCCAAACAGATAAGGAGGAACACGTCATCGAGGTGGTTGACGAGAATCTGCCAGTAAATCAGCGCCATTACCCGATTTCACCAGCTATCCAAAAACTAATATATGCGGAGCTGGACAGGATGCTGAGCATGGGTGTCATCGAGCAGTCCAACAGTAGTTGGAACTCTCCAGTCTCACTGGTGATCAAAGGGACCAAAAACCGTCTGTGCCTCGATGCACGCAAAGTCAATGAAAGGACGATAAAGGATGCCTACTTATTACCCCACATCGACGGAATACTTAGCCGATTACAAAATACAAGATATATTTCCGCGATCGATTTGAATAACGCTTTCTGGCAGATTCCTCTGGAGAAGAAGTCTAGAGAAAAGACTGCGTTAACTGTCCCTGGCCGACCCCTATACCAATTCACGGGTATGCCTTTCGGGTTGTGCAATGCAGCACAACGAATGTGTCGTCTCATGGACAAGGTCATTCCGGCCGCTTTACGTGAATGTGTATTTGTTTAATTAGAAGATTTGGTAGTGTGTTCGGTAGATTTCGAGTCTCATATGTGTTTGTTGGAAAAGGTCGCTCGGTGTCTTCGCGAGGCTAAGCTAACAATTAATGTAGAAAAAAGCAAGTTTTGCTTTCAGGAGGTACGATATTTAGGGTACGTAGTCGGGGATGGATGTATTAGGACAGACGCCAAAAAAGTGGTGGCTGTGAGGGACTTTCCAGTTCTGAAAACCCCGAAGTAACTACGAAGGTTCCTGGGTATATCGGGCTGGTACCGACGTTTCATACAGGACTATGCGACTATTGCAGCTCCGCTGCACGACTGCCTCAAGAAGGACAAAATCTAAAAGTTTGCAATGACGGACGAAGCAATGAAATCATTTGAAATTTTAAAGCAGAGTTAGGTTTCTGCACCGGTGCTCACACATCCTGACTTTAATCGTCGCTTTTATATTCAATGTGATGCATCAACTGACGGAGTGGGAGGGGTTTGGTTTCAGTTGGACGATGACCAGAACGAAAGACCGATTGCCTACGTTTCGGCAAAACTAAATAAAGCGCAGAAAAACTACAGCATAACAGAACTAGAATGCTATGCTGCGATCGTGAGTGTTAAAAGATTCCGACCTCTCGTGGAGGGAACCACGTTCACCATCATAACTGATCATGCCAGCCTCAAATGGCTCATGAATCAGAAAGATCTTTCTGGGAGGTTGGCAAGGTGGAGTTTGAAACTTCAGGGTTATGACTTCGATATTCAACATCGAAAAGGTGCACAAAACGTGGTTCCCGACACACTCTCACGAATGCACATGGACGAAATCCAGACGAATGACCGAACCATAGACGTATGTTTCGATTAACCGTGCTTCGAGTCGGAAGAGTGTATGGAGTTGAAAAAGACGGTGACCGAGAACAAGGACAAACTACTTTACTTGTGTTTGTCGGAGGGTTACGTTTACAAACGGACGCAATTCGACTGGGGGGATGATCTTCTAGCGGACCAGACCTGGAAGCTCTTGGTTCCGTCGGGATTGCGACCGGGGCTGGTAGAGTCATCTCACAGCTCACCGTCCGCTGGACATGGCGGTATACACAAGACACTGTCCCGAATCCGTCAAAAATATTATTGGCCAGGAATGGACACCGACGTATGCACCCATGTAAAAGGTTGCGAAACTTGCAAAACTAACAAAACTCAAAATGTGTTTAAACAACCCATAATGGGAAAGCAAAAGCTCACATAGCGACCTTTCCAGCGTCTTTTTATTGATTTTATGGGTCCCTATCCTCGTTCTAGTGATGGTAACGTGTATGTCTTTGTTTGTTTAGATCACTTTACTAAGTTTGTGTTTCTAAAACCTATGAGAAGGGCCACTTCAGCTGAGGTTATAACATTTTTAGAGAAAGAAGTCTTTCACGTGTTTGGAGTGCCCGAATATGTCCATTCGGACAAAGGCAAACAATTTGTCTCGGAAATGTTGAACGAGTTGTTGGAGAAGTATGGCACGACACCTCAGGGTAACGCTGCGGAAAGAGCCAACCGATCGGTGCCGCAGACAATTAGGTCCTTAATAAAGGGCAACAAAAAGAACTGGGACAAATGCGTCAGCGATGCCGCATTTGCACTACGCAGCGTTACTCACTCAGGCATCAGCATGTCACCATACTATGCCACTTTCGGTATGCCTATGATACAGCATGCTGCATCATATGAGTTATACCGAAAGTTCGCGGCGTTGAAGGATGGTGACGTGGAGATGGATACGGCTGGTGATAAAATGCAGCTCATAAGAAAGAGAATTATGAAGGAGCTGAAGCTGGTCCACGATAGAAATCAAAAGGTCTACGACACCAGGAGTAAGGATATAAAGTTTCAGATTGGACAAGTGGTATATCGTCGAAACTTCAAACAAAGCTCCCAAGTTGATAATTAAATTTAAATAAATTAGCACCAAATCAAGTCAAATGTATTGTTTTAAACGTTATAGGGAATTCTATGTATGAGCTTGGCGACAGCAATGGGAAAAAGATCGGCGTATACCAAGCTAAAGATATTTTTGCAAAATAGTTTGTAGTGCTAGTACTCTTGTTCTATATTGTTTATTTATTTATTTACGTATTATTTTTATTAATTTATTGACGTATGCAATTATTTTATTAAATTATTTTTATTTTTTCCGAACTTTTACTTATTTGATTATTTTTGCATTTATTTAATTTATTTATTTGATTTAGCTATTTATTTTACATTTTGTTACCTACTTGACTATATTATCTGTGCTATTTTTTTATAATTTTTTTTGGCCATCTGTGATATTTTATTTTATAAAAAAATTTTCTTTTTCTCATAATTTTTCCGCTAACTGTGATATTTTATTTTATTTTATTTTATTTTATTTTTTATCTGTGATATTTTATTTACTATTAGATATGTAGAGTAGTATCTGTGATATAGGTTTAAGTAGTAGCATTAGCCCAGTGATTTAGTTCGTAGTTAAACAGTACAAGAGTTTAAGGGCGTGAAGAAAATAGGCCCGGCATTGAGTCGTGGGTCGAGGCCACACGTTGGACGCGGGATATAATACTTGCCAGGCTGCGTTTAAACTTGTCTACGCACATGCTCCATAGTGCAGGCACCATCGGCGGTTGCGAGCCTGTAACGACAGCCTGTCTCCACACTGGCTTGAATGGGTGACAGCGTGTATATGTGTCTATGTGTTTATGTGTTTTGTGTCCAGGTCCGTGCCTTAGCCGCAATGTTGCCATTAACATAATATTAACATAATAACATTAACATTGGCAACATTGTACCCATAGTGAACACAATGTTGCAACAGAAATAAGATGTTGCACTTGGCATCATGTTGTTATAATAAGTCAAATATCACCATGTTGCTATCAACCTAGCAGCATTTACGAATGACATGTACCTATGTGTTTTTTCTGTTCTGGTGTGTATGAGGATGTGTATTGGTGCAAGGCTATGAGCGTGTGAATGCATCAGTGTGAGCGGTCAAGGCACGAACCAAATGTATCTATGTAGGTGTTCGTTTGGTGGAGCGGTAAGCGTGAGAATGCATGAGTGCATGATCGTATAGATGGAAAATACGGGAAAGCCGAAAAGAATGTTTGACATGTAATGGTAAAAATTTTCCTTTTCTGGGTAACGTTCCTTACCACGGCGGTGGCTATAAGAAGGGGCAAAATAAGCCAACGGGCCAAAGTATTATTTCATCAGTGCCAGTGAGTGTAAGTGGAAAGTGGTTAACACAAAAAAAAAACATTTTTTTAAAATCTTTAATTAATCCAAGTTTTTAGTGCGCGCCTCAAACCGAAAGAAAAGCCTGCTTACTAAATTTTGTAGCCAAGTACCTTTTTTTAATTGTGTAGTGCGCGGCGAAAAGTGTCTCACGACCGCTAGGACCAGGCAAATCTGGTTTGCCAGCTAGCTCCCGATCCTGGCCGTTGCAGCAGAAATAAATTAGACCACAAAGACTATCGCCACTGCTAAAACCAGGTAAGTCTGATGGTTTTCACTGCCCTTGGATTTTTTTTTTTTGTCTTCCTCCAACTTGGCATGTCCACTGGGAAGCTGGCTTCTACATAGCCAATTTTCCAAGCAAGCCAAGAGCAAACTTGCATGCATGTATGCACGCCTTCATACAGATATATGCATGTCGGTGAGTATATAATCATGCAGACAACAAAAAAGAAAATAAAAATTAATAAATAAATTTAATGCTATAAATGCTACAAGACTAAAGTTTTTTTTTCGTATCTTAACAGGGCACTCCCTGCAGGAAAGAAGCCACTGAGAGACTTTAGAGTTTCGTTTTACGGCCTAAAAAGGCAAATTAGCGGCATCAAACTCCCGACGGCACACCACGTCTATAACCACGTATACAACAACAACCACATCACCGGTTGAATTGGCTACATACCGCCCGGCAAGTACCACCACGCACTACACTATATTTTTAATTTGGTAGCGCACTCCACAACAACAACCACTACCTGCTGCATTTTTTTATTGACCACACACGGCCGCAACAACGACAACAGCATCTTTTTTTATATTGGCGACATGCCACCCAACAACAAATTCTCCATCTTTGAATATTGGCGGTGCAACACCTACTATAAAAACTATCATTCGCTTTCACCAACAATACACACATTTGCTTTCCGACGGCACCCAACATCTACAACAACACCACATTTTTGTTTCCATCGGCGGCGCAACGCAGACCACATCAACAATAGCACGTATATGCATTGCTGGCAACCGCAACTTCCATCTGTGATACAGAGGGCGGTAATAACAATACCTTTATTGGCGGTATATCGCCACAACAACAATCGCCACAACAACACCATCACCAACATAATATATCTTCATCAGCTCGGTCAGCCCCTAGAGGCCAACAACACCAACACACCACAACGGCAGCAGCAGAAATAATCGTCAAACTTTAATTTCAGTAATTTTTCTATTGTTTCGAAACAAATTAGCCTTTTATGTATTTTTTTGGCATTATATCTTTTTTTTTATAAGTATGTTTACTCACATAGGTATTTCCTTTTTTTGATGTAGAATTTTTAGTAGGAAAAGCGTTGGGCAAAAAACCAAAGGCTTGTGGTTATTAGCTTAAAAATTTTGCTACGGTGTAATATTACTAATATTTCACTTTGTTTTTTTTTTTTAATTTTTTTTTTCACTTCACTCAGCTCTTTTTAAATTTTCTTTGATTAATTTTTCATTTGCATATTTCTCTATTTTGGACATTCATTTGGATTCTTTTAGTTTTGATTCTTTGCATTCCTTTTTGTGGATAGTTACTATATTCAAAGTACACCGATCTTTATCGTTGTGCTGTGCCTATAGTTCCACTTCTGCACATGCTTTTTTGTTCCTTTTCGGTTAGACCGCGACTAACTCGAAATTATGGAGCTTCGAATATTCCTTTTTTGCTTGCATCTGCACATATTACATTTACACATATTTGCCAGAACGCTTCCGGCGAACTTACCCTTGTCCTTCCCGCATTTAACATTAGGGCTTGCTTATAAGCACCCACATTAAATCCTTTTTTTATCTTGATATTTTTTTTTTCTTTGATTTTTATACACCCTCGTTTTTTTTTGTGACATTGTCATCACGCTACAAATTTATTACTGCCTCATATACGCTCATAATCCAAGATCGTAAGCGATCGATCTTGATGCGTGTTCGAGCGTGGTCATATGTACATATGTATGTTTGAGTTTTTTGTTTCAGCTACTCGACTGCACCGGAGCCGTTGGATATGAAGAGTAACTTGGTGAGTGTTTTGAGTGAAACATTAAAATTTATCAAAATACACCTGTTTAGTTGTATATACATGTGTTGGCACAGATTCCTGCTCTTGCAAAAATAGAACAGGAATTAGCAAATCAGAAAAATTAAAACAGATTGCAACGAACATACGTACATGCATGAAAAACGTCACAAACGTACATTTGCACTTACATACATACCTTTTGTTTTCATATACACATAAATTCTTTTAATTTGATGACCTACTTTTGCTTTGTACATAATTGATCCTATGTTTACTTGAGCGGTTGCGGTAGGTCAGGGATTAGGGTACTTGAATTTTTTTTGTTCGCCCTCTTATTTTATTTTGTTTGAATTTTATATCTGTAATTTTAAGATAGTAGTTAGTAAGATAACATATTATGGTGGTTCATAAACATTTTTTTTCTCTACTAGTATAAGGAACCTCACTTCTAGTTTTCCTTTTTACTTTTTTGTTTGCCTTTACAAACCATTGTTTTGAATTGAATTGAATCGAAATTAATTGAAATCGTATGTTAACATTTTGTTTTGGTTCCTCTTGAAAGTAAATTTTAAGCGGGCTTTTATCCTTACAAATATCATTTGTTTTCAGGCAATGAATTAGATAGCTTTAGGGTATAGCTCTAAGTCAGATTAAATTATGAAAAATTGTATAATGTATGGATGAAATCGTGAAATTTTAATAATGCAGGGCTAAGTTTAACTTTTTGGTATTGGTGCTGCGCTTGAGCGTGGCCAGGTAAGGTGAAGGTGAGTGGTAGGGAAAAATGACCAAGCGACAGACGGACAGACTCGTGTCAGGTTTGGAAGCACTGTAAGTAGATAGGAGTCAGCACAGTGCCCACGGTGCGGTGCAAGTTGCATTGCAGATGGAGGGTAGACTCCACCTGACAGGACAGGCCTTCATCTTTTTCCCCCTCTTAACTTTGCCCCTCACGTTTATTTCTATCTCTTTCAGCTTTTTCTCTCCTTTCTATAAACATGCAGGTATGAACCCTCCTTTTGTTCATGCGGCTGCGGGTGAGGTCGGTGGTGCAATACCCCGCCCAAGACGACGAGCTAGCCTGGGCCTCAAGCACACCTGCTTGCCGCCGCTCCTCACCACCCAAACAGTAAGCCACGTAACAGTTTTTCTGAACAACGTCTTAATGAATTTTACGGTGAAATTATTGGATATCTATAAGACGTCTCTGAATCTTTATTCATTACTTCGTTGTTTACGTTGTACCTCAACTTTAGCTGGTTAACATGACATTTTATGTAGCATTGTGTGGTTTGTACCATGTACATCTTATTTCCAATTTTTCTTTTGATAACACCGTCAACCCATTTTTCTCTTTTACAGTAGTTTCGAGTGTACACCTTTTGATTGGTTTCATACTTTGTTACATGCTGATGGTTTTTTGTTATTTTTCTCGGATTTTCAAAAAGTAACTGTAGTTTTTCCTTGTATGTTAGGTGTAAATCGATATGAAGCGAGATATCTCAAAACTGCAGATTTTGTTGATAACCCGGCTTCAATATTTTTGTTGACTGATGTCTTAAATGATTGTACGAAACGTTCAGCTAAGCCATTTGAAGCTGGGTGAAATGGCGCTGTTGTTATATGGAGTATTCCATGTATCTTACAAAATAGAAATATGGGAACTGCGAATATGCATCGACGTAAATAAGCCACATTGAGCCGAAAATCGGGCCGGCAAAATCAACATGTATTCTTTCCATGCAATTTTAGCTTTTGGCCCGTTCTGGTATTCAGGAACTGGGGCAGTATTATTACGCTTACATACATTGTATTTGGCTGCTTGCTGTGTTATGTTTGTATCTATGCCTGGCCACCATATATATTTACGTGCTAACTGCTTCATACGTACTATTCCCCAATGTCCTTCATGTAGTAACTGGAGAATATTTTGCTGCAAAGCAGGAGGAATAACTATTCGAATAACATCGATTTCTAGCTATAGCATATTTTCTATTTTGGTAAAGGCAAGTTTCCGATTGAAATAAGGCAAAATGTCTTGATCGCATTGTGGCAATTTTTGTGGCCAATCATTTGATACATAACGCCATACCTTCTTTAGCAAGCTGTCCGCTTTGCTTCGTTCTTGTATAACTACTGCATTGATCGGCGGCGCTAGGCTAGTTATATTGTAGCAGGTTTCTTGCTTATCGAAGTTTTCATATGTGGGCATTGGTAGGCGCGAAAGTGCGTCTGCATTTCCATGCGCAGTAGTCGACCTATATTTAATATCAAAATTGTACGCCATTAGTATGACAGCCCAACGTTGTAACCTGTTTGTTGTCATCAGCGGCAGATGTTTGCTAGGATTAAAAATAGTAACCAAAGGTTTATGGTCTGTTATGAGCGTAGATTTTCTTCCGTAGAGATACTGGTTAAAACGCTATACTCCGAAGACAATAGCTAAACCTTCCTTTTCGATTTGGCTGTACTTAATTTGATGCTTTTCTAGCGTTTTAGATGCAAAAGCTACAGGACGTTCGCTGCCATCTTGATGGATGTGCGACAATACTACACCGATACCAAAAGAAGATGCATCAGTTGCGAGGAATATTGGTAAATTTTCATTAAAATGCGATAATTGAGTAGCGTTCAAAATATGTTGTTTCAAAGCTGTGAAAGCGTGTAGCTGTTGTACACCCCACTTAAAAGGAACCCCCTTCCGACGAAATTGGTTGAGAGGCGCTGCTGTGAGTGAGGTGCTACTGTGAGTAATTAGGAATGAAGTTATGGTAGTAATTCACTTTGCCCATAAACGCTTCAAGTTCTCGTATATTGGCAGAAGGCTTGAGTTCTTTGACTGCTTGTAGCCCTGAGTGGTCCGGTAGGATGCCCTTAGCGCTTATGCGATGGCCTAAGTACTCTATTTCAATTTGGAGAAAATAACATTTGTCTTTCTTGCATCTTATTCCGTGGTGTTCTAATATTTTTAAAATTTGTTCAACGCGGCTGAAATTTTGCTCGATAGTGGGTGCTGTAATGATTATGTCATCTAAATAGTTTCCGCATCCTTCTATACCATTTAGAAGCTTTTCCAAGTATCGCTGAAAGATAGCTGTGGCGCTGGCTATGCCGTAAAGTAATCATTGGTATTGAAACAGACCAAGAGGCGTGTTTACAAACATTATCTGTTTCGAAGGTTCGTCTAGCATCATTTGTAAATAAGCGTCTTTTAAATCAATTTTAGTAAAATGCTTACCATGGCGTATTGTATGTAATAGAGCTTCGCGCGTTGGTAGTGGATACTGCCCAACGTCGATTTGTGCGTTTACAGCTTGCTTAAAGTTACCACAAATGCGTAGTGTACCGTCTGGCTTTGGCGCAAGCACGATAGGAGATGCCCAGCTACTAAATTTCATAGGTTTCCAAATACCTGCTTCTGTAAGCCTGTTTGCTTCAGCTTTAAACTTACCCATTTGTGCATAGGCACAACACTCGCTTGAAAATCTTTAATCGCACCGAGAGCTGGTTGAAACATCTGTTTATATTTTCCACATAATTCTGCTATTTACGGCGTTACTTCCACAACTATGTTCGCTACTTCTTGAATTTCAAACCCGGAAGTTTTGAATAAAATCCAAGCCCAACAAATTGTTACAATTCTCAAGGCTAGTCACAATCATAGTAACTTCTTTTGATTTATTTCCACAATTTGCGATAGTGTGCAACTCGCCCAAAATTGTAATTGGTTGTTGACCGAACGCATGTAATATACGGTTACACTTATTTAATTTTGGTTTGTTTTGCTGTTTATATGTTTTATAGTTAATAACCGAAACTGTTGCGCCGGAGTCCATTTGGAATGAAATAACTTGGTTTAAAAGTTCGAAGTCAGTAATATTTTTATTTGACTCAACTTTCACGACTCCCGTCAAACTATAAACTGCTTCAATCGAGTCTACTGTATTCGCGCTTTTGACACTGTTTCTTTGCGTACTCGCTACTTTGTTTTTGTTTTGAGCACTTTTCACTTCATCGTGATTATTTTTACTTTTGTTTTTCATACAAACAGCGGCTATGTGTCCTTTTTTACCGCAGTTATGACATATTGCATTGCGAAACTTACACTTGTCCCGGGAATGGGAGTGTCCGCAACCGGTACAAGATTTGAGATTAGACTTGTTTGTCACTTCTTTATTATTTTGCGTACTTTGCTGTTTTCGTGTTTGCACAAGGTTTACTACTTTTCGCAATTTTCTTTTATTTTCGCTGCCGTCTTTGTTGTTGTTTCACACGTCTCAGCAATCACTAACACATCTTCAAGTGTTGGTTGTAATTTTTGAAGAGCCGCGACATGAACAGAATCGTAAGGCGTATGAACAATTATTTGATCTCTGATCATATCATCAACAAAATTTGACCAACACCCTGCCGTAGAGCAAACCAAATGACATTCGCGCGCGATTCCTCTAAGGTCGGCTACCCAGTCTCTATGTGTTTGTGAGTCTCTAATCGTTCTCTTAAAGAAATCATACCGTGCCGCTACTATGTGTCTTTTCATTTGGAAATGCCCAGTTAATTTGTCGATTAACTGTTGGTAAGAACACGCATTAAATTATCGGTTCCAAATAAATGTTTCAACAGTTCGTACACATCTGAACCAATCCACGATAAAAAAACATGCTTTTTGCTTTTCCTCATTCTCAACTGAATAAGCAACGAAATGCTGCTTTAATTGTTGTGCATATGACTCCCAATTCTGAAAGTCCTCTTTGAAATTATGAAATGGGGGACAATTCACTGGTCCACTTACACTATGGCTTTGACCACTAGTCCGCTCCATGAAAGATTTCATCCACTTTTGTTCTTCTTCTATAATAGTTTTCGTAAATTGCTGCTGTTGCTCAAGCAAAATTGAAAAATTATCGGTTGGCATTTTTTTATTTTTATACTCAGTTGAGCAGAGCCCACAGAGTATATTAACTTTGATTGGATAACGGTTGGTTGTACAGGTATAAAGGAATCGAGATAGATATAGACTTCCATATATCAAAATCATCAGTATCGAAAAAAATTTTATTGAGCCATGTCCGTCCGTCCGTTAACACGATAACTTCAGTAAAGGTATCTTGATGAAATTTAGTATGTAGGTTCCTGGGCACTCATCTCAGATCGCTATTTAAAATGAGCGATATCGGACAATAAACACGCCCACTTTTTCGATATCGAAATATCGAAAAAGTGCGATAATTCATTACCAAAGACGGATAAAGCGATGTACCTTGGTAGGTGAGTTGAACTTATGACGCATAATAGAAAATTGGGCGTGGCACCGCCCACTTTTAAAAGAAGGTAATTTAGAAGTTTTGCAAGCTGTAATTCGGCAGTCGTTGAAGATATCATGATAAAATTTGGCAGGAACGTTACTCCTATTACTATATGTATGCTTAAGAAAAATTAGCAAAATCGGAGGAGGACCACTTACACCCACTTAAAAAAAATTTTTTTTTTTAGTCAATTTTTAAAACAAAAGTTAATATCTTTACAGTATATAAGTAAATTATGTCAACATTAAACTCCAGTAATGATATGGTGCAACAAAATACAAAAATAAAAGGAAACTTCAAAATGGGCGTGGCTCCGCCCTTTTTCATTTAATTTGTCTAGGATACTTTTAATGCCATAAGTCGAACAAAAATTTACCAATCCTTGTGAAATTTGGTAGCGGCTTAGATTTTACGACGATAACTGTTTTCTGTGAAAAAGGGCGAAAATGTTTGAAGCCACGCCCAGTTTGTATACACAGTCGACCGTCTGTCCTTCCTCTCGGCCGTTAACACGATAACTTGAGCAAAAATCGATATATCTTTACTAAACTCAGTTAACGTACTCATCTGAACTCACTTTGTGTTGGTATAAAAAATGGCCGAAATCCGACTATGACCACGCCCACTTTTTCGGTATCGAAAATTATGAAAACTGAAAAAAATGCCATTACTCTATACCAAATACGAAAAAAGGGATGAAAAATGGTAATTGGATTGGTTTATTGACGCAAAATATAGCTTTAGAAAAAACTTTGTAAAATGGGTGTGACACCTACCATATTAAGTAGAAGAAAATGAAAAAGTTCTGCAGGGCGAAATCAAAAGCCCTTGGAATCTTGGCAAGAATAAGATAAATAAATTAGCGATACCCGGCAGATGAAGTTCTGGGTCACCTTCACATATACAACTACCACCACTCCCTTTTAAAACCCTCTGAAAACTTGAGCTGGCGGGTTCCAGGCTAGTTTCTCTCGATGGCAGTTAGGAAGAAAAGGCGGTGATTAATATTAAAATTTCAATAGACTTTATTTCACAAATATGCAGTGGAAAATCACAGAAAGAGAGTTTAAAGGAGCAAGCATGCAATTGCTACAATGTTACCAAGTGAACGAGTTCCCTTTCCACGCATTCCGTTTACCCCCAAAGCTAACAGGCCTTTGGCGGGGTAACTTAACGAAACGTCAATTTTTCTTTTAGTGTAAGTGCTAACGGCTGTAACAAATAAGCGGTTTTGTATCAAATTGCAGTAGGGTGGCCGGCCCTTGATTTTCCTTTGGGGTTAGCCTGCTGGCCTAAACATGCCGGCCCCCTTGCGGTACGCAACCACGCCTTGCCCTGCTGCTAGAGTAGACAACATCTAGAGGGAGAAAGATAAGAGATTTGTGGATGGACAGACTGTACGCATGAGTTCAACAGTACAAAACATTCTTTATTACAAAATTCATAATTTAAATTCAAATTCAAATTCTTTTTTTTGTTGGATATTTATGTATATCTACGACATTTTAGGCGCGGGATACTCCAGAGAGCACAAATCCGAAGATTGTGCTTTGCGCCAAGAGTGGACCGAATGACGCTGGCAGCACTTGTTTGAGCATGATGTCGGCATATACGTCTGCCCCGAGAATTAGGCGAACTGGCGACGCGACGTAAAATTTTGGATCGGCGAGACATATGTGCGTGTACACAGTCGCGATGGCTGGATCCAGGCTGCGACTAGGCGCCACTCGATGGAAATGTGGTGTGACGACGGCATGGGTCGCAATGCGTTTATTGTCGCCGTGCTTCCCCCGTAAACACACCACACAGCCTGTCTGGCTACCCACTCGAGTTTCGTCCAGTCGCATATCCCGGACCAAGTCGGCCGATATAACAGTTGGCGGCGAACAAACATCGATTAGTGCTCGCACCAGGTGAAGTCGTCCTCCAGCTTCAATTTTGACGACAGCAGTCGGCGAAAGCGAGATCATGGGCCGCAGTACCGGTCCAGCGACGGGGTCCAGCCCTGTACGTCCACTGCGGAACGTTAGCGGCGTCATTAGCTGGCGAGTGGCAATGACTCCTCGAGAATCGGCGGCGGTCGACGTAGAGCGAGGCAGGCTGGTCGCGATGGCTTCGTGACGGCGATTTGTGTTATTGTTGGCCAGCTGGGGGCGTTGTCGTTGTCGGTGGCGACGGTGAGGGGTTCTGGTTGACTGTTGGCGCTCATGCTGTAGCAGGGGTCGGAAGAGCCGTGGTTCCGATCTCTCGGAGAGTCGGAAGGGCAGTGGTTCCGATCTCTCGGAGAGTCGGAAGGGCAGTGGTTCCGATCTCTCTTTGGCCATGCTGGCTGGTTGGGAATAGATGTCGCTCTCCCTGGTTCCTCGGTCGATCTCCTCCGTCTCAATATCGGAGGCGTAGAGCGACAACGCCCCTTCAAGGTTATCGCGTTCTTCCTCCTCTACCAGAATACTCCATGGCTTGTACGGCCCACGTGAGGCTTTGGTATGCTCATCCACGTGAAGGGTGGTGTGTTGTTTCTCGCCACATCGTCGACATCTCCCGTTGCTTGTGCAACCAGCCGTGCGATGCGCCATGGAGAGGCAATTGCCACAATAATTGCCCAGAAGAGCTTCGCGCATCCGTTCCTCAGGCGTCTTTGAACGGTAGACTGGGCATAGACGGATCGGATGCCTAGCCGAACACAAATGGCATGGGACCTTGAAGTAGCTGGCCTTTTTCTCATATGCCTTGCGCAATTGGCCGTAGCGGGTCATGATGCCTGCAATTAGACTCATTAAGTCATATTATATATGTATTGATTATTTTTCAAAAAAAAATAAAAAATATCTGGTTGTGGCTGATTGACGAGATTACCTCAAAACTTTGACTTAGAACTTAGGTATACAAAAAAAACAGGTATATGAGTTTATAAACAGGTATACAAATTTAGGTATACAAAATCTGGAAACAGGTATACAAATTTAGGTATACAAAATTTAGAAACAAGGTTCAAGATTTGGGGTTATCTTTGTGTCCCCTAATGTATTTTAAATTGCAGTAACTCGCTATAAATTGTGGTGATGTTTACTATAAACCACCCTGGGCTCCCACCAACAAGGTGCAAAACTTTGCTGGATTATTGTTGGGCAATTCCCTACAAAAAATTTGGTCACAAAACTTACCCACGCTCATGCAAATGTGACTATGAATATAACGTATGACTGTAAAATGACTAGTCAAATGACGTGGAATGACGAGAGCGTTTTTGCAGGGTTAATTCACTCGTGGCTAGATCGGTTATCACCCCTTCCCTTGTACTAATTGTTCACCTCATACATTCATTCGTAAACGAGTCGGTCTAAGTTCTGAATTGGTATTTCATTGAATAGCAACGTCTTATTTGCTATTAACGATCTACCGGAATTTTTGGTACATTTGGCTTTTTGGGCTAAAATGGTGCAGGGTGAGTCAAGTGCTCATTAATTGCGACCATGGGTGTTGGCATCACTGTTTGTTTTTTAGTTATTAAAGGCATTTCCTGAATGAGAAATGTCATAATGAAAAATTCCACGAGGTTGTACGGTAGCAGAGCGGTAAGTGTCGTAAATTTATTAAATTATTATTACTATTAATGAATTTTTTCCTCTTTTCAATTTCAGGTTTTCTGCCGCATACAAATTATCGGAAGCAATAATAGGATAGCCAACTGTATGGTCACAGAAAATTGCCCATTAATGCCATCGACGACTGAACATGTATGCAGCCTAATTTTAGAATACTTGGCACATGAATCATCATCTTTAGTTTTCAGCGATTTAATTGTTCCAACAGTATTGGCACTGAAGAGATATCTTAAGGAGTGTCGAAATGGTAATTATTCACGAAAATTAAAGCAATTATTAGATAAAATTCAGGCATATTCTCGCTTTATCGAGCAAGAACGCCGAAAGACCGCATTCAGTCGCAATAATACGTCTCAAGTGCAGGGTTGGGAAACAAAAATGCATAATAAAGGGACACCTCTAGCTGGTATATTATAATAGTTGGGTAAAGATACACGAAACAAAGAAACGCAGACAAGCGGCACTGGTGTCTATGGAGTATGTGGCCGTGATGAATTAGGTGTGCTAGGGCTACGTGGTTTAGATGGTTTCGCCGCGTATTTACGCGGTTTCCACAGACGTTTTGTTGCTATTTTGAAATGCCAGTCTCCTGACAATGGCAATGTGTTTCTCATTCTCCACCTCATGGTGTAATGTTGCCCAAAGGAGTGTAGCTTGCCGGATGCAGAATGTATCCGTTTGATGAAAGAAAGTGGTGCGCAACATCAAATGATGATGATATGCGTAATAGGTTAATAGGGCAACTACATATCCCGATGATCATAAACGTTCCGATGGTGGCGCGTCTGGTGGTGAGGCAGCGCCTGATGTACCGCATTCGGTTTGGGTACTGACATTGGTGGTAGAATACGTATACCTGCTTTGAATGGTGATCTATTTGGCCATGTCTTTGCTGTCGGAGCCAATGCGTCAAACAACTGCTACAAAGTATTCAATTTGTCGCAATTTGCTGATACTACAACAAATATTAATTGATACTTTAGCTGGCAGTGGGTAGTTTGGCAACCATACATTCCCATTTTGTGCCGGACACAAGAATTTTCCTACAATTATAATTTGAAATGGGCTGGAAAGCTGGCACGCTTGTTACACCCAAACCAACCAAGCGCAAATTCCAAAATTCGATCCAAAATTATATGTAGTTAAGGCAGAATAGTGAATGAAAGTTTAATTATCCATTCGCAAATGCTGTGTTCATGTCCATGTGAACGCCCTGGTGCTATTGGTTATGAGGCACATTCATCCAAATATAATAATCAGTGTATGCGAATGTGAGAAACGTCAAGATTCCTGATGAATTATTTCGGGTAAATTCTGTGAATGTGATAGTTTCTCATGTGAACGTCATAGGAACTTCTTGTGTTCTGGTCCAGAACATGGCACTTGAGAATGTATTCATTGTGTCTGCAAACCAGGTTGTCAAACAGGCTGAAAAGGGGGGGGGGGGGGGGGGGGAGGGGGGGGGGGGGGGGGTTGATCGATATTCGCAGAAAAGTGAACATTTTATCAGATTATTTTAATTGGGTGTTGATAAGAAATAAAAGTATTTGAATTGAATAAAATATATTAAATTTGTTTTTAAAAATGATTGGTGGCTTATTTGTGTACAATCACAAAGGAGAAGTGTTACTTAGTCACGTATATCGTGACGATATTGGCCGTAATGCTGTGGATGTCTTCCGTGTCAAGGCAGCAAGTACGGTCCCCAGTCACAACTATTGCAAGACCTAGCTTTTTCTACATAAAGCGCGCAAATATTTGGTTGGCTGCAGTCACAAAACAAAATGTCAATGCTGCGATGGGGTTTGAATTCCTATTGAAAATCATTGAAGTAATGCAATCATACTTTGGTAAAATATCCGAGGAGGATATCAAGAATAATTTTGTTCTTATATATGAGCTGCTCGATGAGATGCTCGATTTCGGTTACCCGCAGAACACCGATTCAGGCACATTGAAACCATTTATCACACAACAAGGTATAGAATCAGTTACAAAAGAAGAGCAAATGCAAATAATTTCACAAGTTATTGGACAAATTGGTTGGCGTCGTGAAGGCATCAAATATCGCCGTAATGGCTTGTCACCAGTATGGAGGCGCATATGTCGTCTTTGGTTATATATATTTGCAAAGCACATTTCACAAAAGTCGCATTTAAACGGCTTTACTTCACTGTGAATTATTTTATGTTTATTCAAATCAAATTTTCGTTGAAATCTTTTACCACAACTTTCGCACTCGTATTGTTTAATTCCTTCGTGAGTTGTTTTGGGTCTCGCTGCTTTCATCGCCAAGTGATTCTTTATTTTAGCCTCTTCTTGACGCGTTTCCAGGTCTTCGTCTTTATGCATAGTTTGGTGTAAACGTAGCTCCGAAATTGTAGGAAAAGCTAACGGACATAACTCACATCTATGAACATTATCTCCCAGCTGAGTATCTAAATGATAGTCGTAGACAGAGTAGGCCAGTCGAGTTTTTAAAGTATACGCACGTTCGCAGTATTTGCATTTAAATGGTTTTTCATCCGAGTGACAAAGCATATGACTACGTAGATATGAGGCTCGAAGAAAGCACTTTTCACAGAAGTCACATTTATGCTTCTTTTCATGATTATGAACTAGTTTATGTGCTTTCAAATTATTTTTGTAAAAAGTCTTTCCACAAATATCACATGGTTGTCGTTTGAACCTTTCATGACTTTTTCTGTGTATCAACAAAGTTTCTTTACAAGAACAATTTCGCGAGCAGGCGGAACATTTATAAGGCTTATCTCCATCGTGACTACGACGACGCACCTCCAGTTGCTCATGGGTATTTGTAGCTCCTCGGGTTCTACAGATAATTCATTATCTTTTGTCATACAGATTGTTGAATGCATTGCGTCATGGTCGCTATATTCAATGGCTGATCACCTTCAATTGGCTCGTTTTTAATAAATTCGCTTGGCTCGCCTTCGGAATTTTTATCTTCCAGTAATTTGTCTATGCTTCGTAAATGTAAAGCAGAATTTACTTGTACTTTTTCTAGTTCAACTCCAGGCTCTGTAGCTGCACGATGTGTTTGTTGAATTGTATGATGTAAATTATGCATGGAGCTATCTGTGTTAAAATTGTTCTCTGGATTTGCACCTTCTTTGTTTGTTTCTGTTTCGACCATAATTGCTGGCTCCACCATTGTCAAAATATTTAAACTAGTCCGTTTTTCAGTAAGCAATTCACGGATCTGTTTTTCGGATTGTAAACCCATTTGCTGGAAGTGATATGAGCTTAGTAGTTGCTGCAGCATTCAAAACAAATTTTCTTCGGCAGCTCGCCACTTAGCTGCATGCAAATTTGTGGTATTGTATTGGATATCAATTCAACTATTCGCATAGATCCACATTCCTCAATCTCATCAAATATATGTTGCCAATGTTTTTGCGGTTTAACATCATTGTCATGCGAGGATCCGTTTACTTCATTCATACAAGTCCGGCACACGCAATCGAATTATTGGTCACTTGTATCCATTCTAGCTGCTGAGTTTGTTATGTCCCTAGTCATATACTCTTCTAAAAAATTATGGAATTCATTTACATATGTAAGAAAAGTCTCATCCCGCTTAAGAGCAATGTTACTTTGTCCAGCGTAGAGTATCGATTTCACATATATTTAAAATGGTTTTAAAATTTGGCAATATATTGACACTTCCTTTGGCGAACATTTTTGTATGTTCCATAATTCGGTAAATTTTGTTGTGGGACTGCTTAAATCTTGTTAAAAGGCAGATGAGGATTCCATTCGGTAAAAGGCATGCTGGTTTTGGAGATGTGTTGTAAACAACATGCGTTAATATACAATCTACATGTGTTCTGAAACAAAGTGGTGTGAAATTACTCGATTGAAATTTCACTAGATTGCCTATGTTCACGGTGTGGAAACATTGGTTTGGGATTTCGTGAAGTGGAATACTATCGGCAAGGGTTTTAATTGAATGCAGCAGATTCTTCTGCCTCATCGCGTTGGTAGGGCAAGATGATGAGTTTTACCAAGGGTCGGGTTATCTGGCCTTTCATCGTCATTATATCGACCACTCTGACGCGATCGTCAGGTCCTGGGTGTAATTTGGCCACCCGTACGAGTCTCCATTCATTTGGAGACAAATTATCCTCCTTTATTACGACGAAGTCCCCGATTTTTAGGTTCGTTTTGGGAAATCTCCATTTGTTTCTTTTCTGCAGTTCAGAGAGGTATTCCGATTTCCACCTCTTGCAGAAGGAGTGATGTAGGCATTTTAACTTTTGCCATTGATTTATGATTGAGGCAGAGTTTTCGCTGGTGTCAGGTTCTGGTGGAGATAAGAGATGTCCTCCTACCAGAAAGAGACCTGGGATTAGCGGCTCCAGGTCTGATGCATTGTTTGACGCAGGGCTCAATGGTCGGGAGTTGAGGCAGGCTTCGATCCTGCATAGCAAATTCGCAAATTCCTCAAAGGTGAATTTGCAACTTGAAGCGATTTTTGTGAAGTGGCTTTTAAAACTTTTCACTCCCGCCTCCCACAGTCCCCCCATGTGAGGAGCTGATGCGGGAATGAAGTGCCACGATAAGGATTAATGGGAATACTTGGATAGGGTGTTATCGTGGGCATTTTGTAGGAATTCCCTCATTTCCGCTTTAAGTGCTCTAGAAGCCCCGACAAAATTCGTGCCATTGTCGGAAAACATCTTACTAGGGCAGCCTCTTCGCGAAACGAACCTCGCAAATGCTGCTAAAAAAGACTGGGTGCTGAGGTCGGAGGTGGGTTCCAGGTGAATCGCTTTCGTTGCAGAGCAAACGAACAAGCACACATACCCCTTCGACACTCTACAACCTCGCCCTCGAAAGTTCTTTATATCGAAGGGTCCCGCAAAATCAACTCCTGTGTTTGTGAATGCCCGTGAGTACGTAGTTTTCTCCTTGGGTAAAATTCCCATTAGCTGGGTTTGAACAGGTTTTCGGTAAATCGTGCATTCCTTGCAGTTATGGATTGTCGATTTTATCATGTTCTTGACCCGTGGTATCCAATACTGCGTACGGATGAGGCGTACATAAGTTGGTTTTCCCCATGGAGTGAGATCCTATGGGTAAACTTTACAATAAGACGCGACAACTGGCAATTATACGGCAAAATGACTGGATGTCGCTCGTTGTACGGGATATCTTCGGAAGCTTCGAGGCGGCCGCCTGCCCTCATAACCAACCTTTCATCTAAGAATGGGTTCAGTGGTAGTACCTCGCTCTTTGCTCCTATTAGTTTTTTAGATTTTAAAGCTGAATACTCCTCCCCATAATGCCTCTTTTGGTAGATAACAGTCAGACGTTGGGTCGTTGCTTTTATTTCGCTCGACGAAATTGAGCAAGAATTCGCCTGAACTGAGCCACTTGTTTTTGGGTTAGTTCTTTGAAAGAATCTCCAGACGTAGGATAGTACTTTCAAAGCTCTCGAGAGGTCAGAAAATCTTGTCTACTATTGACGAGTGTACCTGGACCCGCTTTTCTTCTGACGTGGTGGTATATTCTGTTTCTTGGGTAGGCCAATTTGAGCTATCTTCATGAAGCCAAGGAGGGCCCTCCCACCACAGGGCTTTGTTGATAAGATCTTCAGCGGGTATACCTCTACTTGCGAGATCTGCCGTGTTTGATGCCGAGTCGACATGAAGCCAGTTTTCTTTCCTTACTTTGTCAATTATTTTTGTCACCCTATGGGCAACGAAAGTGGACCACGAGCATGGGGGTTTGCGAACCCATGCCAGGACGATTGTCGAATCCGTCCACAGATAGGTTGTAGAAATGTTAAAATTGAGGTTTTTTGCGACTGACTCTACTATTTCCGCTAGTAGAACCGCACCACATAATTCAAGGCGGGGTAGTGATATAGTCTTGACCGGGGCTACTCGGGTTTTTGCGAAGAGCAGATTTACGAACACATGATTCTCGAATTGTACCCTCAGGTATATTGCGGCTGCATATGCTTTCTCGGAAGCGTCGCAAAAGCCATGTAGTTCGCTGCTCGCTACCGGGGAAAACTGTACCCAACGGGGTATACGAATGCTTTCAATATGTCGGTAGCTTTCTAAAAATCATGCCATCTATCTAATATCGCGGGGGATACGGCTTCGTCCCAGCCCGTGCCGTCCAGCCAAATAGATTTATATTTAGATTTTAGATTAGATTTATTCATTTTCTTTCAAATCAAAATAATTTTTTACATGTTTACATATATAAAATTGCCACTTAAATTAATACATTGAAATTGAAAGAAAAGTAAGGCATTCTGTAAAGTTATCTAAAACTTTAGTTTTGAATGCCATCTCAAAAAAACTAATAAATATATACAAATGTGTGTGGGGTGAAAATAGTTAATAAGTTGAAGTTAAAGTTACAAAATGTAAAATAAAATGTATAACAATAGAAAATAAAAATGTTGAAATTAAATTACTAAGTGGTAGAATTCAGCAAAGTTTTGATGTCGTCGTGTGACTGCTCTAATAAAAATGATTTGATATGTTTTAAAAATTCGCGCATATTTCTAATGACACGTATAGACGCAGGTAGCGTATTTAAAGCTTTACAAGATACGATAGTAAAAAGTTATTATAATGGGTAGTACGAGATGTGGGAACAACAACAAGTCCGAGTGAGTTTTGCCTCAAATTATAATTATCCGTGACTAGGCTGTGTAAATACCCACAACGAATAAAGAATATTTTTAAAGTCTTGTAATAGTACATGTGTTTTACTGGATGAATTTTCAGCTCTCTAAACAACTCCATGCTGTGGTGGAAACGGTTCACATTACATATTTTCCTTATGACACATTTTTGAATAGTAAGAAGTTTCTGGATTTTACTGTAAGACGCACCACCCCAGCAGCATATGCCATATTTAAGCTTAGAGTGAAGCAAAGCGTAATAAAGCGTCTTCAGCGTTGCGTTTGAACATATACTCCTTAGACTATAAAAATAGCGCACAGTAGATCGCATGTATGCCTTCAGGCGAGAAATATGTGTCCACAGAAACACCCAGATATTGGTAGGTATCAACTCTTTCAATTGGGAAACACTTATCGCTACAATTTGTTTCATGATTAAACGATGTACAAGAGCACGACATATTGCTAAGGGAGAAACGTCTGCAGTCACTGGCGTGGAATATAATGGCAATATCAGGTGAGGTTCTTGGATGTAAATTGAAATACATCAGTTTAGTTTTATTGCTGACGATCAGTTTATGTTTAGCAAACCACACTCTCAACAAATGAGCATCGAAGTTGACGCCTGCTACCAAATCCAGATAATTCGATGAACTATAGGCTATAGCAAGGTCGTCTGCAAAAGCGGTAACCTTGCCATAGAACGGCAAAGAAAATAAAGAATTCGAATAAACAAGGAACAGTATTGGACCTAGAACAGACCCTTGCGGTACTCCTAAGGTAGTTGTCACAGAATTGCTTAAACAATTGCCAACCTTTACTTTCTGCACTCTTCCTGATAAATATGGTTTGAGCCAATTGTACATAAAGCCACGAAAGCCTATGCAATACAATTTATCTAACAGTATTTGGTGATCAACCATATCAAATGCTTTCGTGATATCAATAAACAGGCCAGCACAGTTCTGCTTTTTGTCTAACTCGCCATAAATAACGGAACAAAAGCTCAGCAGGGCATTTTCTGTTGAGAGTCCAGATCTAAATCCGTATTGCATCGAGCTGAAAAAATGTTTGTTGTTAAGAAAAGAAAGAATTCTACTTTTAACAAGCTTTTCAAAAGTTTTGGAAATAGAAGAAAGTAAAGAGATTGGTCGGTAATTGTTTATATTTTTTTTGGTCCCCTTTTTATATAAAGGAATGACAACAGCACATTTTAAATCAGTAGGAAAAGTTCCAGAGTACACGCTTTTGTTAAACAAATAAATTAAAATGTCAACCAAATTTAAAGCGAATTTTTTCAAAACCTGATTTGAAACACCATCAGAGCCACAAGATATGGAGTTGTCCAACGATTTTACTACCTTCAGTAATTCAGTGCCAGTAAAAGGTTCAAAGAAAAAGCTACTACCTAAATTTGAAATATCTGAGTTATTCATTGAAAGTTCGTATGTATAAGTAGTTGTATAAGTTTGCCCGATTGCTGAAAAGTGACTATTAAAAAGGTTTGCTACAGTTGTGGGATCAGAAATATTTAGGCCACTATTACATAAAACAATTGATGAGTCAATTGATTTAGGACTCCGATTTAAAAGGCTGTTTATAACATTCCATTCCTTTTTTGGGTTTCCAAACGACGACCTGAATTCATTTCGATAGAAACTGTCGCGTTCCAATTGTACTTCTTTTCTTAACCTTCTACAAAGATCTCTATGTCGACTACGAAGGCTTGTATTCGAAGGATTTTTAGTGCTCTTTCTTCCAAGCTTGTTTTTAAGGCGAATCTTTTTCATCAACTGCTTACTTATCCAAGGCTTTAACCTTATATCAGATCTAGGTGAAGTGACGGAGAAGGTTGCAGCCTGAATGTGGCTTATAAAAGTATTTAAAAAAATTTGGTATGCATTGGATACGTCTTTCTCAGCAAAAACTTTGCCCCAGGACTCAAACCGTAAGCTTTGATTAAGCAAACCGAAATTAATCTTGGTTAATTTTGATCTCGTGTTACTTCTATTTATGCTTTTTTTCCATGCAATATTTATTACTATAGCAGTCATAGTATGATCTGTAATTTTAAAGTCAAGGTTTATGCCGGAAATATTTTTAAAAGTACTACAGCTGCTGCGACCAAAAACATGGTCGATGCAGCTTCCAGAAACACTACGAGTAGTTACATTTAAGAAAGATGTTAAACCATGATTAGCCATAAGCGTTAGGTAGTTATCAGTTGTATCACTCAGTCTGAGGATATCCAAATTAAAGTCACCTAAAATAATGAAATTTCCTGAATTCTCGCTACAAAGAAAAGTTGAAAACTCTTCCAAAAATGTCTGTGCAGAAACCGAATGTAATCTATAGACACACATGAAATTAAAAACTTTGTCAGATATGATTAAGGAGATCTTTAATATATCTGCGCTTGTAATGTTATACTCGACATATTCACACTCGTAAATATTTCGAACAAAAACTCCAACACCACCTGCAGAATATTGGTCATTAGTGTTAGCAAAAAAAGTATAGCCAGGTACCGTAAAGTCTCGTATTTCATGAGAGTATATCCATATTTCAGAAACAAAAATTAAATCGGGTTTGTTTTTAAACAACTTAAAATGACAGACCAAAAGATCAAAATTTTGCCGAAGACTGCGTATATTTTGGTGAATAACCACAAAAGAGTCACTAGTACTACCCAATAAATTTAAATCATTAATAGGCGTGTTTATGGCATCACTGTCATTATATAGGAAATTTAAAAATACCATTAATTTTGATGATAAATAATTATATGAATCTAAGTTATTTTTGACAAATCGTCAAAAGTTCTTAAAGTAACAGCCTCGCCATTATCAGCCTTTTTTATCATGATTTTTCCATTTTTCAACCACAGATACTTATAACTTTTTGCTTTTTTTGTTTTTTTTTCATGTCATTTATGTAAATATTGCATTTGTTTACATCACCAAAAAGCTCAGTGGTTAATTTTCCCTTTGCCTTTTGTTTACTAGACATCACTTTTCTCTTCATCTCAATAGAAGCAAAGTGAACACGCAGCACATTACCAAAATGAGAAGATTCATTTCTCTTCTGTAGTTTTTTAATATAACATCTGCTTAAATCTTCTGTCGTCACGGTTATACCCAAATCAGAGCTTAAAATATTTTTTGTGCATTCACTGGCATTCTCACTTGCTAGCTGCGGCACACCAACAATGTCGACAGCGCTGCTCAGCAGTTGTTGCTCTCTCCAGTTCAATGCACTTTCAAGCTTGCATACTTTAGCACACAGTTTTGAGTTTTCCTCTTTGAGCTCCTTTACAATGTTGAGAAAATCAGTATTTTGTTTCTTTAAACTAATGATCTCGTCATACAACAACTGCAAAGTTATTTCTTTCGTACCGGTATCATTATTATTATGCATTTGCACTTGCTGAGTGAGGTGGGAACCACTTGCGTTGGTGTTGTTATTGTTGTTATTCGTTTTGGGAATATTTGCGCTGTTATTTCCAAATGTCTTTTGCGTTTGTTGTTTTTGTACGTTTTGCATGTTCTGCTTTTGCTTAGAAGGCGCCGATGACATTAGTTTGTGTGATGTTTGTGAGGCAGTCTTCGTTGCGGTCGGAGCAGATACATCCATGGCAGCAGCAGATATAGAAGCTGGCAATGGCTGTTGATGTATGGACTTTCTGCGCAAAATAGAGCATGATTCGCATCGATGCTTAATGTTGTTGCAATTCATATAGTCCAAATCATCAGCAGTAATTTTGGCGCAAGAGGCATGATAAAAACTTCCACAATCCGCACACGCGACTTTGTTCACATCCACTCTATCGACTTTGTCTTTGCAAGTTGGACAAAACATATTTATGTATGTATAGAAAGGAACGCATTGTCTATAGTGTTGAAATAAAACGTATTAACAAAGCGCGCACCCCACGACACTGCGAAAACACGTCCGCACACAACGAAAGTCAATATCCAAATACCTTGCATTATCATTTTCGAGGTAATAATGAATGGTCCTAGCCAACCTAGCGGATCAAATAATTTTGCTATAGCAGACAATATTGTTCTCTTTGTGAACACGACTTGGTTGTCTATGGGTTTCGTAGAAAAGTAGAAATAGTCAGTGTGGGCATTCCACCTGATCCCTAAGGCTTTAACCATGCTAGCATCCTCAAAGTTTAAAAAGTTTTCATTTAATAAGTGCGATCTTGGAATACCTTCCAGTAGTTGATCGCAATTTGAAGTCCACTTCCTGAGGGAGAAGCCGGCTGATTGTAATGCCGCTTGGATTTCGTCCCGTGCCTTGGTGGCGGTGGCAATGGTGTGTCCGCCCGCTAAAACGTCGTCGACATACATAAACTGTCGTAGGATGTCCGATGCGATGGGATAGGTTTCCTCTACGTCCTCTGCTAGTTGAAGAAGGGTCTTTATGGCCAGGTAGGGCGCGCAGTTTACTCCGAAGGTCACCGTCTTCAATTCGTATATGCCGATGGGTTCGCTGGTGGAAGACCTGAAGACGATGCGTTGATACCTCGTGTCCCTGGGCTCTAGCAATATCTGCCGGTACATCTTTTCGATGTCAATGTTGAATACGTATCGGAACAATCTCCAACGGAGTATGAGAATTGTTAGATCACTCTGAAGAACTGGGCCTGAATGAAGGACATCGTTTAAACTTATTCCATTAGCAGTGGGACAGGAGGCGTTAAAAACGACTCTCACTTTAGTGGTGGTGCTTTCTTCCTTAATCACTGCGTGATGGGGTAAAAAATAGGTATCGCATGTATCTGCCGGAACATGCTCTTCTACTCGTGCCATATGAGCTAACGTTTCATATTCTGATACGACTCGGTTATATTCCGTCTGCAATTCGGGATTTTTCGCTAACCGGGTTTCATTTCTGAAAAATTGTGAGCACGCGCTCTTTAGCGACGGTCCTAATGAGATACCCTTTTTAAAATCCTGCTTAAAAGGCAGCGACACGATATATTTGCCATCCTCATTTCTTTGGTGGTTTTTTGATACAACTCCTCGCAGTAATTTTCGTCTTTGGTATAAATATGGTTTTTGGGAATATCTTCCAGCTCCCAAAATGACGTGTTACGTGGCTGACTGTTTGGGTGGTGAGGAGCGGCGGCAAGCAGGTATGCTTGCGGGCCCAGGCTAGCTCGTCGTCTTGGGCGGGGTATTGTACCACCGACCTCACCCACAGCCACATGAACAAAAAGAGGGTTCATACCTGCATGTGTATAGAAAGGAGAGAAAAAGCTGAAAAAGATAGAAATAAACGTGAGGGGCAGGGTTAATAGGGGAAAAAGATGGAGGCCTGTCCTGTCAGGTGGAGTCTACCCTCCCTCTGCAGTGCAACTTGCACTGCACCGTGGGCACTGTGCTGACTCCTATTTAATTTACCTTACAGTGCCCCAAACCTGACATGAGTCTGTCCCCTGTCACTCAGTCATTTTCCCTAAACACTCACCTTCACCTTACCTTACCGCGCGCAAGCGCAGCACCAACACCAAAATTCGACTTAGCCCTGCATTATTGAAAAATATTAAATTTTCATCCAAACATAATTCTTATGATTTATGTACAAAATTTTTTTTTTTTGGTTTCCAAATTACCAACTAATAACAAGTGCAATAATTTCAACAAACTTTGCACTCAAAGTTTACTACAAAATAATTTGCCAAGGATTCCAAAAGGCTTAACTAGTATCAATTTCAAAAACTTCTATTTACTCAAAGTAAAAAAAATGCTCAAATATAATACTGAACCTTATTACTAGCTAACATTACAAATTCATGTGAAGGCAGGAAGAAGTAGATAAAATTTCAAATTCCATACAATACAAAATACTTAAGACTAATAGACAAAGTGTCTGAACTCAAATAAAAAAATGTAAATTATTAGGGCCACCCTAATGCCATATTATTACTAGGAGCTAACTCTAAATCCTAAAATTGCAAATTCAAATAAAATGAAACAAAGTAAGAGGGCGAACAAAAAATCCAAGTACCCTAATCTCGGACCTACCGCAACCGCTCAAATAAACATAAGATCAATTATGTACACAGCAAAAGTAGGTCATCAAGGAAAAGAATTTATGTGTATATGAAAACAAATGGTATGTATGTAAGTGCAAATGTACGTTTGTGACGTTTTCCATGCATGCACATATGTTCGTTGCACTCTGTTTTTATTTTTCTGCTTTGCTAATTCCTGTTCTATTTTTGCAAGAGCAGGAATCTGTGCTAACACATGTACATACAACTAAACAGGCGTATTTTGATACATTTTTTTTATGTTTCACTCAAAACACTCACCAAGTTACTCTCCTTGTCCAACGGCGCCGCTGCAGTTGAGTAGCTTTGCTGAAAACGCTGAAAAGAAATACTCCTATCATGCATACAATTCTACAGGCCACGCCCACGTTGGCCACCCGCACTCACTCAGCCAAGATCACTCGCTAGCAATCTTTTAGTAATGAGTGCTTTGGTAGTATTAATTCTACTAACGTGATGGTGAAACACAAAAATTAAAAATGTGTGTTCAAAAAAAAAATATTCTTGGTGCTGAAAGCACACTGTGCATATGCACCCTCGGGGTGTGAGGCTGATGGCTAAGAGGTAGGTTGGCAGGAATCGATTTTGCCAATAATCGCGTAAAAAAAAAAATGGAATTTAAATACGAAGAAAAAAAAAACAGCTACAACAAAATTTTAAAATTTGCTAACTTCGAGTTAGGCCCTGTTTAACAGAAGTGAAAACCATATGTGAGAAAAATGATAAAGTGTGTATACCGCGAAATGGCAAAAAAAAAAAAAAGTGAAAGGGAAACGTGGGAGCAAAGAATTACCAACAATGGATCAAACTGAAATAAATGTCATACTGAAAGTAGAAATGGAAGAAAAAAAAAAGGAAGATGAACAGATGATGGAAACAAAAGTGCAACCATCAAATTAGCTATGAAAGTGAAGCCGTAAAAAAAAATGTTTATTGTCAGACCAAAAAAAGAAATATATTGGCCCCGGAAATGGCGTGTCCTGTTCGCTACCAAATTTATGCCCCCCTTATGACAGTATTTAAATAAGAAATATAATAATAATACGTAGAAATATGCAAAAAAAAAATGATGCTAAACTTAAGTGTTGCCGGAAAGCTCCTCCCTCTGCTGGTGTTGATAGTTGCTTTCGTTATCAGAATCAGCTGGGCCAGCTCAATAAATGTATGAGTATTGCCGTAAACTTGGTTGTGGTTATTGTCACCGTTTTTATACTTGTAGTTGCTCGTGGCTGTTGTTGTGGTTGCGTCTCAATGCCGCCGGTGAAAAGTGCTGACGATGTTGCCAATTCTATTGTGCTTTTGCCGTTGTTGTTGTGGTATGCGCATGCAACGAATTAAATAGAACGTAGTGTTAGGGGATGCGTGGCAATTGTTTTTGGCCGGAATGTCACCAGTGTGATGTTGTTGTTGTTGGCGGTGCGTCGCCAATGTAATGGGGATGATATAGTTGGTGTTGAGCGGTATGTCGCCAAAGTGATGTAGTTGTTGTTGGGCGTTACGCCGCCAATATGAAAAAATGCTGTTGTGGTTGTTGCGGCCGTATATCGCCAATATAGAAAAATAATACCGGTTGTGGTTGGTGTTGCGCCGCCAATATAACAAGAAAATGCTGTAGTGGATGTTGTTTGCCGGTACGAATGTAGTTGCTGTTGTCGCTGCGTTCTAACCCCGCCAATAAGACATGTTTCTGAAATTGCTTTGCCGTCGGCTAAATAATAAAGTGTGGTGCTTGTCGATGGTAGTAATTGTTGTTGTGCGGCATTTCGCCAAGTACAATGTATTTGTTTTTGGGCGGTACGCCGCCAATGTACGTGCCCAGTGGGTCTTTCCCAACGAGAAATCAATTGTGCGCTGAAATTAAATACAGAGGAAAACCTATTTAGAAATTCAACAGTAAAAGCGTATCTATGTACATGTACATAATTGCCTACGGATATCTTGTCTGCATAGTCATATATTCATCTACATACATATATTTGTATGCAGAGATGTATATGTCGATGCAAGTTTTCTTTTGGCTTGCTTGGGAACTAGGCTATATAGAAGCCAACTTCCCAGTGGGCATGCCAGGTTGGGAGAGAGAGTTAAAACACGGAAAGGTTACACTTACCTGGTTTTATAAATTTTGTTGGCGAATGGAAACTGCCGGACTAGGGTGTAAGTAGGCCTCGCAACTCCGCGCACTAAAAACTTTTCCAGGACTTTTCTGACGTCTTTAAATAACGCGCACTAAAAACTTTTAAACCTTTTGAAAAGGTCTTGCTAACTTGGCACTTCACACTTTTTTAGTTTATTTATTTTTTTTTTTCCACTTCACTTCACTTGCACTGGGCACTGTTACAAGAAAACGTTTGCCCGTTGCCTAGCTTGATGCCCTTTTATAGCCACCGCCGTGGTAAAGAACGTTATCCAGAAACGGAAAATTTTTACTATTACATGCAAACTTTCTTTTCGGCTTTCCCCTATTTTCCATCTATACATCAGGCACTCCTACATTCACACGCTTACCGCTCCACAAAACGAACACCTACACAGATACATTTGGTTCGTGCCTTGACCGCTCGCACTGATGCATTCACACGTTCATAGCGTTGTACCAATACACATTAACATACATAATACAGAACAAAACAAACACATAGGTGCATGGCATTCATCAATGTTGCTAAGTTGTTAGCAGTATGGTGACATTTTATTTGTTATAACAGCATGATGCCAAGCGCAACATATTATTTCCGCTGCAACATTGTGTTCACTATCGGTACAATGTTGTCAATGTTAATGTTAATATGATGTTAATGGCAACATTGGGGCTAGGGCACGGACCTGGACACAAAACACATAAACACATAGACGCATATACACTCTGCCACTCAGTTAGGCCAGTATGGAGACAGGCTGTCGTTACAGGTTCGCAACCGCCGATGGTGCCTGCACTATGGAGCGTGGGCGTAAAGAATTCAAACGCAGCCTGCTAAGTATTATTTCCCGCGTCCAACGTGTGGCCTCGACCCACGACTCAATGCCGGGCCTATTTCTCTTCACGCCTTTAAATTTTCACACTGCTTAACTACGAACTACATCACTGGGCTAATGCTACTACTTAAACCTATATCACAGATACTACTATACATCTCAACTAGTAAATAAGATATCACAGATAAAATAAATAACAAAAGCCATAAATAAAACTAAAATAAAATAAAATAGAATAAAATAAAATATCACAGTTAGCAGAACAAAAAAAAAAAAAATTATAAAATAAAATATCACAGATGGCAAAAAAAAAAATCTATAAAAAAAAAATATCACAGATCAAATAGTCAAGTAGGTAAAATTAATAAAAAAATAAATAAATGCAAAAATAATCAAATAAAGCAAAAGGTCAAAAAAAAAATATAAATAAAAATAATTTAATAATATAATCACATACGTCAATAAACTAATAAATACAATACGTCGACAAATAAATAAATAACATAGAACAAGAGTACTAACACTACAAAAAAAATATTAAGCTATTTTGCAAAAATGTCTTTAGCGTGGTATACGCCGATCTTTTTCCCATTGCTGTCGCCAAGTTCATACATAGAGTTCCCTATAACGTTTAAAACAATACATCTTACTTGTTTTGGAGCTAATTTAGCGTTGTAATTTTCGGCTTGGGAACTTTGTTTAAAGTTTTGGCGATATACCACTTGTCCAATCTGAAACTTTATATCCTTACTCCTGGTGTCGTAGACCTTTTGACTTCTATCGTGGGCCAGCTTCAGCTCCTTCATAATTCTCTTTCTTATGAGCTGCATCTTATCACCAGCCGTATCTATCTCCACGTCACCATCCTTCAACGCCGCCAACTTTCGATATAGCTCATATGATGCAGCATGCTGTATCATAGGCATACCGAAAGTGGCATAGTATGGTGACATGTTGATGGCTGAGTGAGTAACGCTGCGTAGTGCAAATGCGGCATCGCTGACGCATTTGTCCCAGTTCTTTTGGTTGCCCTTTATGAAGGACCTAATTATCTGCAGCACAGATCGGTTGACTCTTTCCGCAGCGTTACCCTGAGGTGAATAAAATGCAGTTCTCACGAGTGTCGTGCCGTATTTCTCCAAAAACTCTTTGAATATTTCCGAGACGAATTGTTTGCCGTTGTCCGAATGGACATATTCGGGCACACCAAACACGTGAAAAACTTCTTTCTCTAAAAATTTTATAACCTCAGCTGAAGTGGCCCTTCTCATAGGTTTTAAGAACACAAACTTAGTAAAGTGATCTAGACAAACAAAGACATACACGTCACCATCACTAGAACGAGGATAAGGACCCATAAAATCAATGAATAAACGTTGGAAAGGTCGCTCTGTGAGCTTTTGCTTTCCCAACACGTTTTGAGTTTTGTTAGTTTTGCAGGTTTCGCAGTCTTTTACATGGGCGCATACGTCGGTACCATTCCTGGCCAATAATATTTTTGACGTAGTCGGGACAGTGTATTGTGGATGCCACCATGACCAGCGGACGGTGAGCTATGAGACGACTCTACCAGCCCCGGTCGCAATTCCGACGGTACCCAGAGTTTCCAGGTCTGGTCCGCTAGAAGGTCATCCCCCCTGTCGAATTGCGTCCTTTTGTAAACGTAACCGTCCGATAAACACAAATCCGGTAACTTGTCTTTGTTCTCGGTCACCGTCTTTTTCAACTCCGTATACTCCTCCGACTCGAAGCATGGTGACTCGAGACATACGTCGATGGCTCTGTCGTTAGTCTGTATTTCGTCCATGTGCATTCGTGAGAGTGTGTCGGGAACCACGTTTTGCGCACCCTTTCGATGTTGGATATCCAAATCATAACCCTGGAGTTTCAAACTCCACCTTGCCAACCTCCCAGAAAGATCTTTCTGATTCATGAGCCATTTGAGGCTGGCATGATCAGTTATGATGGTGAACGGGGTTCCTTCCACATAAGGTCGGAATCTTTTAACACTCACGATCGCAGCATAGCATTCTAGTTCTGTTATGCTGTAGTTCTTCTGCGCTTTATTTAGTTTTGCCGAAACGTAGGCAATCGGTCTTTCGTTCTGGTCATCGTCCAACTGAAACAAAACCCCTCCCACTCCGTCCGTTGATGCATCACATTGAATATAAAAACGACGCTTAAAGCCAGGATGTGTGAGCACCGGTGCCGAAACCAAACTCTGCTTTAAAATTTCAAATGATTTTATTGCTTCTTCCGTCATTGCAAACTTTTTGATTTTGTCTTTCTTGAGGCAGTCGTGCAGCGGGGCTGCAATAGTCGCATAGTCCTGTATAAAACGTCGATACCAGCCCGACATACCCAGGAACCGTCGTAGTTGCTTCGGGGTTTTCGGAACTGGGAAGTCCCTCACAGCTACCACTTTGTTGGCTTCCGTCCTGATACATCCATCCCCGACTACGTACCCTAGATATCGAACTTCTTTGAAACAAAACTTGCTCTTTTCGACATTAATTGTTAACTTAGCCTCGCGAAGACACCGAGCGACCTTTTCCAATAAACACACATGGGACTCGAAATCTACAGAACAAACTAACAAATCGTCAAGATAAACAAAAACACATTCACGTAAAGCGGCCGGAATGACCTTGTCCATGAGACGACACATTCGTTGTGCTGCATTGCACAACCCGAAAGGCATGACGGTAAATTGGTAAAGGGGTCGGCCAGGGACAGTAAAAGCAGTCTTTCCTCTTGACTTCTTCTCCAGAGGAATCTGCCAGAAAGCATCCTTCAAATCTATCGCGGAAATAAATCGTGTATTTTGTAGTCGGCTGAGGATTCCATCAATGTGGGGTAAGGGGTAGGCATCCTTAATTGTTCGTTCGTTGACTTTGCGAGCGTCAAGGCACAAGCGGTTTTTCGTCCCTTTTATTACCAGCGACACCGGCGAATTCCAGCTGCTGTTGGACTCCTCGATGACTCCCATGTCCAACATTCGATCTAACTCTGCGTATATGAGTTTTTGAATAGCTGGTGAAATCGGGTAATAGCGCTGCTTTACTGGCAGATTCTCGTTAACCACCTCGATGACGTGTTCCTCCTTATCTGTTTGGCCTAACCCTAATACCGCGAAGGACGGGAATTGGGCTTTTACACGCTCCAACCTATTATTTTGCTCCGGCGTTAAAACGTGCTGCACAGCATCGAAAGACAAGTCACCCTCGGCGGGCACGTGCTCCGCCACACTGGCACCATTCACATTACCACTCACACCCTTACTCACAACACTCATACCGAAAGCTTGCCAAAAATCTATCCCAAAATATACTTCCTGTTGTAGATCAGGAACTATCAAGAATTCTAATTCCCTGGTCGTATTATCCCACACGACTGGTAACTTTATGACCCCTACCACGGCGGTTTCCTCCCCGTTCGCGGTTCGGATATTTTGACCCCTGATGGGCACAATCAAGGCCTCTTTACCGCACAGGAGTGCCGCTGAGCGTTTTCCTAAACAGCTGGCACTCGCCCCTGAGTCCAAGAGAGCCAGAACCTCATGACCTCCTATATTTGTTTTGGCGTAAAATCTGTTATCTCCTTTCACGGTAACAATTGTTGCAACTATTTTATTCTTCAACCTTTTAAAATATTTTCTCTTTTCCCTCATCTTCTCTATCTTCATAAAATTTCTGTTTTTCCTACTTGCATTTATGGTATCACAAAATATTCTTTTTCTTGCTTCTTCGTACTGTAGCTTTCTTTGGTGTAAACTCTTAATCTCCTTCTTTTCACGTGCAATTCCTGCCTGTTTCACTTCTTCCCTGTTTTCCGTATCCCTTCTCCTCAAAACTTTTATTTGAGTGTTTCCGGGTTGCCTGTCTCCTGGCTGGTGTCCCCGGTCAACTCCGCCAGCCTCGGGTTTCCCTGCTTGGGCTTAAAAACACAGAAGGACGAATCACTACCACAAGCAAAACAGACCATATTGTGGAACGAAGACGAACATTTATTTGATTTTTGTGCTTCTGCCGGGTTTTTCACAAAGTGATCCACCGGCATACCGCACGAAAAACACAACATCAAGTGGAAGGGTGATGCACAAAAGGAATTGACGGTACAGTTGGACACGGAAGGACTAACAGAAGGACGAACACTATTGGGATTGGCTGTGTTTTGGTGTTGGGGGAAGGATTGGGATTGGTGTTGGGGTTTCCTATCAAAGGCTTTGACTTTTGTTGCCTCTCCTAACCTTGACTGCTCAAAATCGACCTCGTTAACGACCCTAGTCCTACTCTTATTCTCTTTAATAAGTTTTTCGGCTCTCTTGCATTCCGACTTGAGCTCCGCCAACGAGTCCATTTTTATGGCGAAGGTCAAGTTGGCCAGGTACGGTTTGAGGTTGCCCCTGATGATGCCAACCAACTCCCTCTCAGGGATCCTCTTCCGCAAACGGAATGTGATATTGTGGACTTCGGCATAAAAGTCATCAAAAGCTTCCGCGGGCAGCTGTTTCCTTTCCATGATTTCACGGATGATTTCATAGTCGGACTCGGCAGTCTTGAAGTGGCTCAGCAGCTCGGACTTTAGCTCAAAGTAGCCAAAGTTCGGCTCCTCCGCATGGTCTTCAAGGACCTGCCAATACCACTTCAAGGCACCGCCGGAAACCAGACAATGAAAGTCCGTGAAAAGCTGGAAGAAGGAAATATTATGCTGCTCGCGCATCCTTTCCACCCGAAAGATGAAGCTTTCGACGCTTATACCTTTACTTGTTCCATCGAATTTGATGTGCCATTTTTCCAAATCTAACTTTTTCCACCTTGGAGGGTCACTACCATCTCGCTCAGTAATCCGACTGCCACTCGGAATACCGTTGCGGGTAGCAGGCTCCCCCCTACGGTTCTGAAGCTCGGGCGTGGATGCCACAGCGGACCGATGTCCCACCGCGTGACTGGATGCCTCCATCTCTGCCACGCGACCACCAAGATGATCGACGTTGGTCTTGATGCTTCGCACTTCACCCGCCATTTGCACCACCAAATCTTGTTGTTGCGCCATCATCGCCATCATGCGGCTCAGCTGTTCAACATTGGTTGCATGCTCATTAGCGTCGGTGCGAGGAGCATTCATGCCGCCGTTAACCATTGCTGGTGCGTTTCGCGATGTAACATCGCCCCCCTGTGCACCCACGTTGTCGCTATCGGACATTTGGCACACCAAATCGATCTTCTGGGAAAAATTTAAACTATTTTCCGAGTCGTTGAACGACACCCCGTTCGCGAAAGAGAGCCTAATCGGGTGTTCAGGGCCAAACGAACCGAAAATCCGCGAAGCGCACCTGTTGAAATAATCCGTAGGCACAAAGTCTATGGGCCTCGGAATCCCTGTGTCAATTTGCGTGAAAAGTGAACCAGCAATCTGGTTTTCAAGAGCCCTGGCACGACTCCTTGTAACACGCCTATTGGAATCTAAAATTCCCAATCCCCCAAAAGATCTTTCCTCCTTATATTTTTCCCGGCCTTGGTCAGACATTCACTGTCTGCAGCGGCAAAAACTTTTAATCCAAAAACCCAAAAAAACGCAGGAACAATCGAATAAATATATATAATACCTCCAAGGAATCGATATCCCGACCGCAATCCAAATAGAAAAACAAAAAGACAAACAAATTATGCGAAAAAGAAAAAAAAAAAAAATTGAGATGCAAGGAAAATGTTCCGATAAAAACAATCTGTTTGTATTTGCAGATCCAATAAATAATAAAAAAAGTAAATACTATAAGATAATAGGACCAAATTCCCCCAAAACCCAAAAAAAAAATATAAATGAAGGATATTAAATAGTAGATATAAAAATTACAATATATATATATATGTACATAAAAATTCAATTCAATTATTAAGTAATAGGTTTGTGTGTATGTATATATGTGTATGGTAATTCAAGTGATGGTGTATATGCAACAGAAAAAAAAAAAGGATTAAATTTTATGCCTTAAATGGCTAGGAAGACGTCTTATAAATATTGACCCCAAACCAATAAAAAAAATAACAGGGGGGGTATATAAAAAAAAAATATTCAAATTCGAGTTAATAACAAATTATAAGAAAAAATATAAATAGGGAAAATGCTCCAGAATCCCAAAAAAAAAAAAAAAAAAAATAAACGAAAGTACTAGTTACGCTAACTATTCTTCGAACCCGGACAACAATTAAAATATTAAAATTAAATAAAAATAGCAAAGTTTGATAGTATTCAGGCACTTTGTTAGTGGTTGTATTTGTAGTGGATTACCCAAACCCAAAAACTTTAAAGCACAATTTCAAAAAAAAATATTTGGAAACAATCCTAATACGGAAATAATCCGTAAAAATATAAAAAAAAACACAAAAATAATTTATAACTTCAAAACTTCGAAAATATTTAATTTTGAATTCAAAATAAAAAGTTAACAAATGAAATTTAATGTAATGGTATTGGTGTCCGTGGTGCTGCCTTGGCGAAGGTTCGGCGAAAGTGGTTAGTCCGTCTCTATTTATTTGAAGTCTGGTCAATCGTACTGTCCGTGGAAGTGTGGCACTTCACGTTCAAGAACTTGTTCCTAAGCGTGGCTGCCACACCTCCTACTCCTAAATATCGTGGCGACGACTGTAAACCTCACTTACCGGTAGTGCTGGACTCCCGGTAAGGTAGCTTGAACAGCTCGCCACAATCTCCTACCTAAGTCCGTCGCTAGCTAAGTGCCATACCAGTTACCACTTTGTCGAGCTGTTAAAGTTCAACAAAGGAACCCTGACATGGACACTCAGCTAATCCCTATCCTCTGGTCATGATGACACTTGTCGGTCAGGTGAACCCACTCGGCGTTGCCATCATGACTGTCCCTGTCCTAAGTCGGAAAGCGGAAAGAGGGAGGGGCTTGGAAGAGTAAGAAGGTCTGAAGAACAAAATTTAGGAAATTTAAGGAAGGAAAGGTAGAAAAAAAAAATAGATTAAGAAATTCAAAAATTTAAAGTACGGATTAAAATAAAAAAATATTGAGAAATTTAAAGTAAGAGGTAGTCAATTAGCGTGGAAATGAAAAATTGATCGGGCTATGAACGTTGAGAATACAAAAGCTAAGAACTGAAAGAAAATTTTTGGAACTAAAAGGAATTAAGGCGGATCTATGTAGATCAAAATAAAACTGAAAGAAATTAACTAAATGGAAAGACAAAAAAAAACTAAAAAGATTACCGGGCTATTAACGTTGGGCGCCATGGTTACGTGGCTGACTGTTTGGGTGGTGAGGAGCGGCGGCAAGCAGGTATGCTTGCGGGCCCAGGCTAGCTCGTCGTCTTGGGCGGGGTATTGTACCACCGACCTCACCCACAGCCACATGAACAAAAAGAGGGTTCATACCTGCATGTGTATAGAAAGGAGAGAAAAAGCTGAAAAAGATAGAAATAAACGTGAGGGGCAGAGTTAATAGGGGAAAAAGATGGAGGCCTGTCCTGTCAGGTGGAGTCTACCCTCCCTCTGCAGTGCAACTTGCACTGCACCGTGGGCACTGTGCTGACTCCTATTTACCTTACAGTGCCCCCAAACCTGACATGAGTCTGTCCCCTGTCACTCAGTCATTTTCCCTAAACACTCACCTTCACCTTACCTTACCGCGCGCAAGCGCAGCACCAACACCAAAATTCGCCTTAGCCCTGCATTATTGAAAAATATTAAATTTTCATCCAAACATAATTCTTATGATTTATGTACAAAATTTTTTTTTTTTGGTTTCCAAATTACCAACTAATAACAAGTGCAATAATTTCAACAAACTTTGCACTCAAAGTTTACTACAAAATAATTTGCCAAGGATTCCAAAAGGCTTAACTAGTATCAATTTCTAAAACTTCTATTTACTCAAAGTAAAAAAAATGCTCAAATATAATACTGAACCTTATTACTAGCTAACATTACAAATTCATGTGAAGGCAGGAAGAAGTAGATAAAATTTCAAATTCCATACAATACAAAATACTAAAGACTAATAGACAAAGTGTCTGAACTCAAATAAAAAAATTTAAATTATTAGGGCCACCCTAATGCCATATTATTACTAGGAGCTAATTCTAAATCCTAAAATTGCAAATTCAAATAAAATGAAACAAAGTAAGAGGGCGAACAAAAAATCCAAGTACCCTAATCTCGGACCTACCGCAACCGCTCAAATAAACATAAGATCAATTATGTACACAGCAAAAGTAGGTCATCAAGGAAAAGAATTTATGTGTATATGAAAACAAATGGTATGTATGTAAGTGCAAATGTACGTTTGTGACGTTTTCCATGCATGCACATATGTTCGTTGCACTCTGTTTTTATTTTTCTGCTTTGCTAATTCCTGTTCTATTTTTGCAAGAGCAGGAATCTGTGCTAACACATGTACATACAACTAAACAGGCGTATTTTGATAAATTTTTTTTTATGTTTCACTCAAAACACTCACCAAGTTACTCTCCTTGTCCAACGGCGCCGCTGCAGTTGAGTAGCTTTGCTGAAAACGCTGAAAAGAAATACTCCTATCATGCATACAATTCTACAGGCCACGCCCACGTTGGCCACCCGCACTCACTCATCCAAGATCACTCGCTAGCAATCTTTTAGTAATGAGTGCTTTGGTAGTATTAATTCTACTAACGTGATGGTGAAACACAAAAATTAAAAATGTGTGTTCCAAAAAAAATATTCTTGGTGCTGAAAGCACACTGTGCATATGCACCCTCGGGGTGTGAGGCTGATGGCTAAGAGGTAGGTTGGCAGGAATCGATTTTGCCAATAATCGCGTAAAAAAAAAATGGAATTTAAATACGAAGAAAAAAAAAACAGCTACAACAAAATTTTAAAATTTGCTAACTTCGAGTTAGGCCCTGTTTAACAGAAGTGAAAACCATATGTGAGAAAAATGATAAAGTGTGTATACCGCGAAATGGCAAAAAAAAAAAAAAAAAAAAAAATTGAAAGGGAAACGTGGGAGCAAAGAATTACCAACAATGGATCAAACTGAAATAAATGTCATACTGAAAGTAGAAATGGAAGAAAAAAAAAGGAAGATGAACAGATGATGGAAGCAAAAGTGCAACCATCAAATTAGCTATGAATGTGAAGCCGTAAAAAAAAATGTTTATTGTCAGACCAAAAAAAGAAATATATTGGCCCCGGAAATGGCGTGTCCTGTTCGCTACCAAATTTATGCCCCCTTATGACAGTATTTAAATAAGAAATATAATAATAATACGTAGAAATATGCAAAAAAAAAATGATGCTAAACTTAAGTGTTGCCGGAAAGCTCCTCCCTCTGCTGGTGTTGATAGTTGCTTTCGTTATCAGAATCAGCTGGGCCAGCTCAATAAATGTATGAGTATTGCCGTAAACTTGGTTGTGGTTATTGTCACCGTTTTTATACTTGTAGTTGCTCGTGGCTGTTGTTGTGGTTGCGTCTCAATGCCGCCGGTGAAAAGTGCTGACGATGTTGCCAATTCTATTGTGCTTTTGCCGTTGTTGTTGTGGTATGCGCATGCAACGAATTAAATAGAACGTAGTGTTTGTGGATGCGTGGCAATTGTTTTTGGCCGGAATGTCACCAGTGTGATGTTGTTGTTGTTGGCGGTGCGTCGCCAATGTAATGGGGATGATATAGTTGGTGTTGAGCGGTATGTCGCCAAAGTGATGTAGTTGTTGTTGGGCGTTACGCCGCCAATATGAAAAAATGCTGTTGTGGTTGTTGCGGCCGTATATCGCCAATATAGAAAAATAATACCGGTTGTGGTTGGTGTTGCGCCGCAAATATAACAAGAAAATGCTGTAGTGGATGTTGTTTGCCGGTACGAATGTAGTTGCTGTTGTTGCTGCGTTCTAACCCCGCCAATAAGACATGTTTCTGAAATTGCTTTGCCGTCGGCTAAATAATAAAGTGTGGTGCTTGTCGATGGTAGTAATTGTTGTTGTGCGGCATTTCGCCAAGTACAATGTATTTGTTTTTGGGCGGTACGCCGCCAATGTACGTGCCCAGTGGGTCTTTCCCAACGAGAAATCAATTGTGCGCTGAAATTAAATACAGAGGAAAACCTATTTAGAAATTCAACAGTAAAAGCGTATCTATGTACATGTACATAATTGCCTACGGATATCTTGTCTGCATAGTCATATATTCATCTACATACATATATTTGTATGCAGAGATGTATATGTCGATGCAAGTTTTCTTTTGGCTTGCTTGGGAACTAGGCTATATAGAAGCCAACTTCCCAGTGGGCATGCCAGGTTGGGAGAGAGAGTTAAAACACGGAAAGGTTACACTTACCTGGTTTTATAAATTTTGTTGGCGAATGGAAACTGCCGGACTAGGGTGTAAGTAGGCCTCGCAACTCCGCGCACTAAAAACTTTTCCAGGACTTTTCTGACGTCTTTAAATAACGCGCACTAAAACTTTTAAACCTTTTGAAAAGGTCTTGCTAACTTGGCACTTCACACTTTTTTAGTTTATTTATTTTTTTTTTCCACTTCACTTCACTTGCACTGGGCACTGTTACAAGAAAACGTTTGCCCGTTGCCTAGCTTGATGCCCTTTTATAGCCACCGCCGTGGTAAAGAACGTTATCCAGAAACGGAAAGTTTTTACTATTACATGCAAACTTTCTTTTCGGCTTTCCCCTATTTTCCATCTATACAATCAGGCACTCCTACATTCACACGCTTACCGCTCCACAAAACGAACACCTACACAGATACATTTGGTTCGTGCCTTGACCGCTCGCACTGATGCATTCACACGTTCATACCCTTGTACCAATACACATTAACATACATAATACAGAACAAAACAAACACATAGGTGCATGGCATTCATCAATGTTGCTAAGTTGTTAGCAGTATGGTGACATTTTATTTGTTATAACAGCATGATGGCAAGCGCAACATATTATTTCCGCTGCAACATTGTGTTCACTATCGGTACAATGTTGTCAATGTTAATGTTAATATGATGTTAATGGCAACATTGGGGCTAGGGCACGGACCTGGACACAAAACACATAAACACATAGACGCATATACACTCTGCCACTCAGTTAGGCCAGTATGGAGACAGGCTGTCGTTACAGACGCTATTTGTTTGTCCGGCTTTGGGCTAAAATGGTGCAGGGTGAGTCAAGTGCTCATTAATTGCGGCCATGGGTGTTGGCATCACTGTTTGTTTTTTAGTTATTAAAGGCATTTCCTAAATGAGAAATATCATAATGAAAAATTCCACGAGGTTGTACGGTAGCAGAGCGGTAAGTGTCGTAAATGTATTAAATTATTATTACTATTAATGAATTTTTTCCTCTTTTCAATTTCAGGTTTTCTGCCGCATACAAATTATCGGAAGCAATAATAGGATAGCCAACCGTATGGTCACAGAAAATTGCCCATTACTGCCATCGACGATTGAACATGTATGCAGCCTAATTTTGGGAATATCTTCCAGCTCCCAAAATGACGCTATTTGGTTGTCCGGCTTTGGGCTAAAATGGTGCAGGGTAGTCAAGGGCTCAATAATTGCGGCCATGGGTGTTGGCATCACTGTTTGTTTATTAGTTATTAAAGGCATTTCCTGAATGAGAAATGTCATAATGAAAAATTCCACGAGGTTGTACGGTAGCAGAGCGGTAAGTGTCGTAAATGTATTAAATTATTATTACTATTAATGAATTTTTTCCTCTTTTCAATTTCAGGTTTTCTGCCGCATACAAATTATCGGAAGCAATAATAGGATAGCCAACTGTATGGTCACAGAAAATTGCCCATTAATGCCATCGACGACTGAACATGTATGCAGCCTAATTTTAGAATACTTGGCACATGAATCATCATCTTTAGCTTTCAGCGATTTAATTGTTCCAACAGTATTGGCACTGAAGAGATATCTTAAGGAGTGTCGAAATGGTAATTATTCACGAAAATTAAAGCAATTATTAGATAAAATTCAGGCAAATTCTCGCTTTATCGAGCAAGAACGCCGAAAGATCGCATTCAGTCGCAATAATACGTCTCAAGTGCAGGGTTGGGAAACAAAAATGCATAATAAAGGGACACCTCTAGCTGGTATATTATAATAGTTGGGTAAAGATACGCTAAACAAAGAAACGCAGACAAGCGGCTCTGGTGTCTATGGAGTATGTGGCCGTGATGAATTAGGTGTGCTAGTGCTACGTGGTGTAGATGGTTTCGCCGCGTATTTACGCGGTTTCCACAGACGTTTTGTTGCTATTTTGAAATGCCAGTCTCCTGACAATGGCAATGTGTTTCTCATTCTCCACCTCATGGTGTAATGTTGCCCAAAGGAGTGTAGCTTGCCGGATGCATAATGTATCCGTTTGATGAAAGAAAGTGGTGCGCAACATCAAATGATGATGAGATGCGTAATAGGTTAATAGGGCAACTACATATCCCGATGATCATAAACGTTCCGATGGTGGCGCGTCTGGTGGTGAGGCTGCGCCTGATGTACCGCATTCGGTTTGGGTACTGACATTGGTGGTAGCATACGTATACCTGCTTTGAATGGTGATCTATTTGGCCATGTCTTTGCTGTCGGAGCCAGTGCGTCAAACAACTGCTACAAAGTATTCAATTTGTCGCAATTTGCTGATACTACAACAAATATTAATTGATACTTTAGCTGGCAGTGGGTAGTTTGGCAACCATACGTTCCCATTTTGTGCCGGACACAAGAATTTTCCTACAATCATAATTTGAAATGGGCTGGAAAGCTGGCACGCTTGTTACACCCAAACCAACCAAGCGCAAATTCCAAAATTCGATCCAAAATTATATGTAGTTAAGGCAGAATAGTGAATGAAAGTTTAATTATCCATTCGAAAATGCTGTGTCCGTGTCCATGTCCATGTGAACGCCCTGGTGCTATTGGTTATGAGGCACATTCATCCAAATATAATAATCAGTGTATGCGAATGTGAGAAACGTCAAGATTCCTGATGAATTATTTCGGGTAAATTCTGTGAATGTGATAGTTTCTCATGTGAACGTCATAGGAACTTCTTGTGTTCTGGTTCAGAACATGGCACTTGAGAATGTAATCATTGTGTCTGCAAACCAGGTTGTCAAACACGCTGAAAAAAGGGGGGGTTGATCGATATTCGCAGAAAAGTGAAAATTTTATCAGATTATTTTAATTGGGTGTTGATAAGAAATAAAAGTATTTGAATTGAATAAAATAGATTAAATTTGTTTTTAAAAATGATTGGTGGCTTATTTGTGTACAATCACAAAGGAGAAGTGTTAATTAGTCACGTATATCGCGACGATATTGGCCGTAATGCTGTGGATGTCTTCCGTGTCAAGGCAGCAAGTACGGTCCCCAGTCACAACTATTGCAAACCTAGCTTTTTCTACATAAAGCGCGCAAATATTTGGTTGGCTGCAGTCACAAAACAAAATGTCAATGCTGCGATGGGGTTTGAATTCCTATTGAAAATCATTGAAGTAATGCAATCATACTTTGGTAAAATATCCGAGGAGGATATCAAGAATAATTTTGTTCTTATATATGAGCTGCTCGATGAGATGCTCGATTTCGGTTACCCGCAGAACCCCGATTCAGGCACATTGAAACCATTTATCACACAACAAGGTATATAATCAGTTACAAAAGAAGAGCAAATACAAATAACTTCACAAGTTATTGGACAAATTGGTTGGCGTCGTGAAGGCATCAAATACCGCCGTAATGGCTTGTCACCAGTATGGAGGCGCATATGTCGTCTTTGGTTATATATATTTGCAAAGCACATTTCACAAAAGTCGCATTTAAACGGCTTTACTTCACTGTGAATTATTTTATGTTTATTCAAATCAAATTTTCGTTGAAATCTTTTACCACAACTTTCGCACTCGTATTGTTTAATTCCTTCGTGAGTTGTTTTGGGTCTCGCTGCTTTAATCGCCAATTGATTCTTTATTTTAGCCTCTTCTTGACGCGTTTCCAGGTCTTCGTCTTTATGCATAGTTTGGTGTAAACGTAGTTCCGAAATTGTAGGAAAAGCTAACGGACATAACTCACATCTCTGAACATTATCTCCCAGCTGAGTATGTAAATGATAGTCGTAGACAGAGTAGGCCAGTCGAGTTTTTAAAGTATACGCACGTTCGCAGTATTTGCATTTAAATGGTTTTTCATCCGAGTGACAAAGCATATGACTACGTAGATATGAGGCTCGAAGAAAGCACTTTTCACAGAAGTCACATTTATGCTTCTTTTCATGATTATGAACTAGTTTATGTGCTTTCAAATTATTTTTGTAAAAAGTCTTTCCACAAATATCACATGGTTGTCGTTTGAACCTTTCATGACTTTTTCTGTGTATCAACAAAGTTTCTTTACAAGAACAATTTCGCGAGCAGGCGGAACATTTGTAAGGCTTATCTCCATCGTGACTACGACGACGCACCTCCAGTTGCTCATGGGTATTTGTAGCTCCTCGGGTTCTACAGATAATTCATTATCTTTTTTCATACAGATTGTTGAATGCATTGCGTCATGGTCGCTATATTCAATGGCTGATCACCTTCAATTGGCTCGTTTTTAATAAATTCGCTTGCCTCGCCTTCGGAATTTTTATGTTCCAGTAATTTGTCTATGCTTCGTAAATGTAAAGCAGAATTTACTTGTACTTTTTCTAGTTCAACTCCAGGCTCTGTAGCTGCACGATGTGTTTGTTGAATTGTATGATGTAAATTATGCATGGAGCTATCTGTGTTAAAATTGTTCTCTGGATTTGCACCTTCTTTGTTTGTTTCTGTTTCGACCTTAATTGCTGGCTCCACCATCGTCAAAATATTTAAACTAGTCCGTTTTTCAGTAAGCAATTCACGGATCTGTTTTTCGGATTGTACACCCATTTGCTGGAAGTGATATGCGCTTAATAGTTGCTGCAGCATTCAAAACAAATTTTCTTCGGCAGCTCGCCACTTAGCTGCATGCAAATTTGTGGTATTGTATTGGATATCAATTCAACTATTCGCATAGATCCACATTCCTCAATCTCATCAAATATATATTGCCAATGTTTTTGCGGTTTAACATCATTGTCATACGAGGATCCGTTTACTTCATTCATACAAGTCCGGCACACGCAATCGAAATATTGGTCACTTGTATCCATTCTAGCTGCTGAGTTTGTTATGTCCCTAGTCATATACTCTTCTAAAAAATTATGGAATTCATTTACATATGTAAGAAAAGTCTCATCCCGCTTAAGAGCAATGTTACTTTGTCCAGCGTAGAGTATCGATTTCACATATATTTAAAATGGTTTTAAAATTTGGCAATACATTGACACTTTCTTTGGCGAACATTTTTGTATGTTCCATAATTCGGTAAATTTTGTTGTGGGACTGCTTAAATCTTGTTAAAAGGCAGATGAGGATTCCATTCGGTAAAAGGCATGCTGGTTTTGGAGATGTGTTGTAAACAACATGCGTTACAATCTACATGTGTTCTGAAACAAAGTGGTGTGAAATTACTCGATTGAAATTTCACTAGATTGCCTATGTTCACGGTGTGGAAACATTGGTATGGGATTTCGTGAAGTGGAATACTATCGGCAAGGGTTTTAATTGGATGCAGCAGATTCTTCTGCCTCATCGCGTTGGTAGGGCAAGATGATGAGTTTTACCAAGGGTAGGGTTATCTGGCCTTTCATCGTCATTATATCGACCACTCTGACGCGATCGTCAGGTCCTGGGTGTAATTTGGCCACCCGTACGAGTCTCCATTCATTTGGAGACAAATTATCCTCCTTTATTACGACCAAGTCCCCGATTTTTAGGTTCGTTTTGGGAAATCTCCATTTGTTTCTTTTCTGCAGTTCAGAGAGGTATTCCGATTTCCACCTCTTGCAGAAGGAGTGATGTAGGGATTTTAACTTTTGCCATTGATTTATGATTGAGGCAGAGTTTTCGCTGGCGTCAGGTTCTGGTGGAGATAAGAGATGTCCTCCTACCAGAAAGTGACCTGGGGTTAACCGCTCCAGGTCTGATGCATTGTTTGACGCAGGGCTCAATGGTCGGGAGTTGAGGCAGGCTTCGATCCTGCATAGCAAATTCGCAAATTCCTCAAAGGTGAATTTGCAACTTGAAGCGATTTTTGTGAAGTGGCTTTTAAAACTTTTCACTCCCGCCTCCCACAGTCCCCCCATGTGAGGAGCTGATGCGGGAATGAAGTTCCACGATAAGGATTGATGAGAATACTTGGATAGGGTGTTATCGCGGGCATTTTGTAGGAATTTCCTCATTTCCGCTTTAAGTGCTCTAGAAGCCCCGACACAATTCGTGCCATTGTCGGAAAACATCTTACTATGGCAGCCTCTTCGCGAAACGAACCTCGCAAATGCTGCTAAAAAAGACTGGGTGCTGAGGTCGGAGGTGGGTTCCAGGTGAATCGCTTTCGTTGCAAAGCAAACGAACAAGCACACATACCCCTTCGACACTCTACAACTTCGCCCTCGAAAGTTCTTTATATCGAAGGGTCCCGCAAAATCAACTCCTGTGTTTGTGAATGCCCGTGAGTACGTAGTTCTCTCCTTGGGTAAAATTCCCATTAGCTGGGTTTGAACACGTTTTCGGTAAATCGTGCATTCCTTGCAATTGTGGGTTGTCGATTTTATCATGTTCTTGACCCGTGGTATCCAATACTGCATACGGATGAGGCGTAGCATAAGTTGGTTTTCCCCATGGAGTGAGATCCTATGGGTAAACTTTACAATAAGACGCGACAACTGGCAATTATACGGCAAAATGACTGGATGTCGCTCGTTGTACGGGATATCTTCGGAAGTTTCGAGGCGGCCGCCTGCCCTCATAACCCCCCTTTCATCTAAGAATGGGTTCAGTGGTAGTACCTCGCTTTTTGCTCCTATAAGTTTTTTAGATTTTAAAGCTGAATACTAATGCCTCTTTTGGTAGATAACAATCAGACGTTGGGTCGTTGCTTTTATTTCGCTCGACGAAATTGAGCAAGAATTAGCCTGAACTGAGGCACTTGTTTTTGGGTTAGTTCTTTGAAAGAATCTCCAGACGTAGGATAGTACTTTCAAAGCTCTCGAGAGGTCTGAAAACCTTGTTAGGATATCAGAGTCTGTGTCTACTATTGACGAGTGTACCTGGACCCGCTTTTCTTCTGACGTGGTGGTATATTCTGTTTCTTGGGTAGGCCAATTTGAGCTATCTTCATGAAGCCAAGGAGGGCCCTCCCACCACAGGGCTTTGTTGATAAGATCTTCAGCGGGTATACCTCTACTTGCGAGATCTGCCGGGTTTGATGCCGAGTCGACATGAAGCCAGTTTTCTTTCCTTACTTTGTCAATTATTTTTGTCACCCTATGGGCAACGAAAGTGGCCCACGAGCATGGGGGTTTGCGAACCCATGCCAGGACGATTGTCGAATCCGTCCACAGATAGGTTGTAGAAATGTTAAAATTGAGGTTTTTTGCGACTGACTCTACTATTTCCGCTAGTAGAACCGCACCACATAATTCAAGGCGGGGTAGTGATATAGTCTTGACCGGGGCTACTCGGGTTTTTGCGAAGAGCAGATTTACGAACATATGATTCTCGAATTGTACCCTCAGGTATATTGCGGCTGCATATGCTTTCTCGGAAGCGTCGCAAAAGCCATGTAGTTCGCTGCTCGCTACCGGGGAAAACTGTACCAAACGGGGTATACGAATGCTTTCAATATGTCGGTAGCTTTCTAAAAAATCATGCCATCTATCTAATATCGCGGGGGATACGGCTTCGTCCCAGCCCGTGCCGTCCAGCCAAATTGATTTAGATTTAGATTTTAGATTAGATTTATTCATTTTCTTTCAAATCAGAATAATTTTTTACATGTTTACATATATAAAATTACCACTTAAATTAATACATTGAAATTGAAAGAAAAGTAAGGCATTCTGTAAAGTTATCTAAAGCTTTAGTTTTGAATGCCATCTCAAAAAAATTAATAAATATATACAAATGTGTGTGGGGTGAAAATAGTTAATAAGTTGAAGTTAAAGTTACAAAATTTAAAATAAAATGTATAACAATAGAAAATAAAAATGTTGAAATTAAATTACTAAGTGGTAGAATTCAGCAAAGTTTTGATGTCGTCGTGTGACTGCTCTAATAAAAATGATTTGATATGTTTTAAAAATTCGCGCATATTTCTAATGACACGTATAGACGCAGGTAGCGTATTGAAAGCTTTACAAGATACGATAGTAAAAAAGTTATTATAATGGGTAGTACGAGATGTGGGAACAACAACAAGTCCGAGTGAGTTTTGCCTCAAATTATAATTATCCGTGACTAGGCTGTGTAAATACCCACAACGAATAAAGAATATTTTTAAACTCTTGTAATAGTACATGTGTTTTACTGGAAGAATTTTCAGCTCTCTAAACAACTCCATGCTGTGGTGGAAACGGTTCGCATTACATATTTTCCTTATGACACATTTTTGAATAGTAAGAAGTTTCTGGATTTTACTGTAAGACGCACCACCCCAGCAGCATATGCCATATTGAAGCTTAGAGTGAACCAAAGCGTAATAAAGCGTCTTCAGCGTTGCGTTTGAACATATACTCCTTAGACTATAAAAATAGCGCACAGTAGATCGCATGTATGCCTTCAGGCGAGAAATATGTGTTGACCAACTTAAGGATTGGTCCACAGAAACACCCAGATATTGGTAGGTATCAACTCTTTCAATTGGGAAACACTTATCGCTACAATTTGTTTCATGATTAAACGATGTACCAGAGCACGACATATTGCTAAGGGAGAAACGTCTGCAGTCACTGGCGTGGAATATAATGGCAATATCAGGTGAGGTTCTTGGATGTAAATTGAAATACATCAGTTTAGTTTTATTGCTGACGATCAGTTTATGTTTAGCAAACCACACTCTCAACAAATGAGCATCGAAGTTGACGCCTGCTACCAAATCCAGATAATTCTATGAACTATAGGCTATAGCAAGGTCGTCTGCAAAAGCGGTAACCTAGCCATAGAACGGCAAAGAAAATAAAGAATTCGAATAAACAAGGAACAGTATTGGACCTAGAACAGACCCTTGGGGTACTCCTAAGGTAGTTGTCACAGAATTGCTTAAACAATTGCCAACCTTTACTTTCTGCACTCTTCTGATAAATATGATTTGAGCCAATTGTACATAAAGCCACGAAAGCCTATGCAATACAATTTTTCTAACAGTATTTGGTGATCAACCATATCAAATGCTTTCGTGATATCAATAAACAGGCCAGCACAGTTCTGCTTTTTGTCTAACTCGCCATAAATAACGGAACAAAAGCTCAGCAGGGCATTTTCTGTTGAGAGTCCAGATCTAAATCCGTATTGCATCGAGCTGAAAAAATGTTTGTTGTTAAGAAAAGAAAGAATTCTACTTTTAACAAGCTTTTCAAAAGTTTTGGAAATAGAAGAAAGTAAAGAGATTGGTCGGTAATTGTTTATATTTTTTTTGGTCCCCTTTTTATATAAAGGAATGACAACAGCACATTTTAAATCAGTAGGAAAAGTTCCAGAGTACACGCTTTTGTTAAACAAATAAATTAAAATGTCAACCAAATTTAAAGCGAATTTTTTCAAAACCTGATTTGAAACACCATCAGAGCCACAAGATATGGAGTTGTCCAACGATTTTACTACCTTCAGTAATTCAGTGCCAGTAAAAGGTTCAAAGAAAAAGCTACTACCTAAATTTGAAATATCTGAGTTATTCATTGAAAGTTCGTATGTATAAGTAGTTGTATAAGTTTGCCCGATTGCTGAAAAGTGACTATTAAAAAGGTTTGCTACAGTTGTGGGATCAGAAATATTTAGGCCACTATTACATAAAACAATTGATGAGTCAATTGATTTAGGACTCCGATTTAAAAGGCTGTTTATAACATTCCATTCCTTTTTTGGGTTTCCAAACGACGACCTGAATTCATTTCGATAGAAACTGTCGCGTTCCAATTGTACTTCTTTTCTTAACCTTCTACAAAGATCTCTATGTCGACTACGAAGGCTTGTATTCGAAGGATTTTTAGTGCTCTTTCTTCCAAGCTTGTTTTTAAGGCGAATCTTTTTCATCAACTGCTTACTTATCCAAGGCTTTAACCTTATATCAGATCTAGGTGAAGTGACGGAGAAGGTTGCAGCCTGAATGTGGCTTATAAAAGTATTTAAAAAAATTTGGTATGCACTGGATACGTCTTCCTCAGCAAAAACTTTGCCCCAGGAATCTTGGTTAATTTTGAACTCGTGTTACTTCTATTTATGCTTTTTTTCCATGCAATATTTATTACTATAGCAGTCATAGTATGATCTGTAATTTTAAAGTCAAGGTTTATGCCGGAAATATTTTTAAAAGTACTACAGCTGCTGCGACCAAAAACATGGTCGATGCAGCTTCCAGAAACACTACGAGTAGTTACATTTAAGAAAGATGTTAAACCATGATTATTAGGTAGTTATCAGTTGTATCACTCAGTCTGAGGATATCCAAACTAAAGTCACCTAAAATAATGAAATTTCCTGAATTCTCGCTACAAAGAAAAGTTGAAAACTCTTCCAAAAATGTCTGTGCAGAAACCGAATGTAATCTATAGACACACATGAAATTAAAAACTTTGTCAGATATGATTAAGGAGATCTTTAATATATCTGCGCTTGTAATGTTATACTCGACATATTCACACTCGTAAATATTTCGAACAAAAACTCCAACACCACCTGCAGAATATTGGTCATTAGTGTTAGCAAAAAAAGTATAGCCAGGTATCGTAAAGTCTCGTATTTCATGAGAGTATATCCATATTTCAGAAACAAAAATTAAATCGGGTTTGTTTTTAAACAACTTAAAATGACAGACCAAAAGATCAAAATTTTGCCGAAGACTGCGTATATTTTGGTGAATAACAACAAAAGAGTCACTAGTACTACCCAATAAATTTAAATCATTAATAGGCGTGTTTATGGCATCGCTGTCATTATATAGGAAATTTAAAAATACCATTAATTTTGATGATAAATAATTATATGAATCTAAGTTATTTTTGACAAATCGTCAAAAGTTCTTAAAGTAACAGCCTCGCCATTATCAGCCTTTTTTATCATGATTTTTCCATTTTTCAACCACAGATACTTATAACTTTTTGTTTTTTTGTTTTTTTTTTCCGCTGTAAACAAAGCTCTATTGAAATTAGTGAGACTGTCATTTATGTAAATATTGCGTTTGTTTACATCACCAAAAAGCTCAGTGGTTAATTTTCCCTTTACCTTTTTTTACTAGACATCACTTTTCTCTTCATCTCAATAGAAGCAAAGTGAACACGCAGCACATTACCAAAATGAGAAGATTCATTTCTCTTCTGTAGTTTTTTAATATAACATCTGCTTAAATCTTCTGTCGTCACGGTTATACCCAAAGCAGAGCTTAAAATATTTTTTGTGCATTCACTGACATTCTCACTTGCTAGCTGCGGCACACCAACAATGTCGACAGCGCTGCTCAGCAGTTGTTGCTCTCTCCAGTTCAATGCACTTTCAAGCTTGCATACTTTAGCACACAGTTTTGAGTTTTCCTCTTTGAGCTCCTTTACAATGTTGAGAAAATCAGTATTTTGTTTCTTTAAACTAATGATCTCGTCATACGACAACTGCAAAGTTATTTCTTTCGTACCTGTATCATTATTATTATGCATTTGCACTTACTGAGTGAGGTGGGAACCACTTGCTTTAGTGTTGTTATTGTTGTTATTCGTTTTGGGAATATTAGCGCTGTTATTTCGAAATGTCTTTTGCGTTTGTTGTTTTTGTACGTTTTGCATGTTCTGCTTTTGCTTAGAAGGCGCCGATGACATTAGTTTGTTTGATGTTTGTGAGGAGTCTTCGTTGCGGTCGGAGCAGATACATCCATGGCAGCAGCAGATATAGAAGCTGGCAATGGCTGTTGATGTATGGACTTTCTGCGCAAAATAGAGCATGATTCGCATCGATGCTTAATGTTGTTGCAATTCATATAGTCAAAATCATCAGCAGTAATTTTGGCACAAGAGGCATGATAAAAACTTCCACAATCCGCACACGCGACTTTGTTCACATCCACTCTATCGACTTTGTCTTTGCAAGTTGGACAAACCATATTTATGTATGTATAGAAAGGAACGTATTGGCTATAGTGTTGAAATAAAACGTATTAACAAAGCGCGCACCCCACGACACTGCGAAAACACGTCCGCACACAACGAAAGTCAATATCCAAATACCTTGCATTATCATTTTCGAGGTAATAATGAATGGTCCTAGCCAACCTAGCGGATCAAATAATTTTGCTATAGCAGACAATATTGTTCTCTTTGTGAACACGACTTGGTTGTCTATGGGTTTCGTAGAAAAGTAGAAATAGTCAGAGTGGGCATTCCACCTGATCCCTAAGGCTTTAACCATGCTAGCATCCCCAAAGTTTAAAAAGTTTTCATTTAATAAGTGCGATCTTAAAATACCTTCCAGTAGTTGATCGCAATTTGAAGTCCACTTCCTGAGGGAGAAGCCGGCTGATTGTAATGCCGCATGGATTTCGTCCCGTGCCTTGGTGGCGGTGGCAATGGTGTTTCCGCCCGCTAAAACGTCGTCGACATACATAAACTGTCGTAGGATGTCCGATGCGATGGGATAGGTTTCCTCTACGTCCTCTGCTAGTTGAAGAAGGGTCTTTATGGCCAGGTAGGGCGCGCAGTTTACTCCGAAGGTCACCGTCTTCAATTCGTATATGCCGATTGGTTCGCTGGTGGATGACCTGAAGACGATGCGTTGATACCTCGTGTCCCTGGGTTCTAGCAATATCTGCCGGTACATCTTTTCGATGTCAATGTTGAATACGTATCGGAACAATCTCCAACGGAGTATGAGAATTGTTAGATCACTCTGAAGAACTGGGCCTGAATGAAGGACATCATTTAAACTTATTCCATTAGCATGCCCCACTGCGTTAAAAACGACTCTCACTTTAGTGGTGGTGATTTCTTCCTTAATCACTTCGTGATGGGGTAAAAAATAGGTATCGCATGTATCTGCCGGAACATGCTCTTCTACTCGTGCCATATGAGCTAACGTTTCATATTCTGATACGACTCGGTTATATTCCGCCTGCAATTTGGGATTTTTCGCTAACCGGGTTTCATTTCTGAAAAATTGTGAGCACGCGCTCTTTAGCGACGGTCCTAATGAGATACTCTTTTTAAAATCCTGCTTAAAAAGCAACGACACGATATATTTGCCATCCTCATTTCTTTTGGTGGTTTTTTGATACAACTCCTCGCAGTAATTTTCGTCTTTGGTATAAATATGGTTTTTGGGAATATCTTCCAGCTCCCAAAATGACGCTATTTGTTTGTCCGGCGATACCTCATTAAAAAACGAAACACACCTGCCGGCTGGTCTGGCCGTTTCCGTTTGGCCAGTTAATATCAAACCAAATACTGTTTCCTGCGCAAGGAGGGTGCCTAAAACATTTATTCGTATACCGCCTAGCATTATCTGTGCGTAAATATCCCCACCCAGAATAAGATCTATTTGTTCATTTACAAAGAACCTCCGATCTGCTAGCACCAAGTCCGGGAAAACTTGGTGTGTCATGGGGTCAATTTGACAGGTTGGCAGATTGCCGGTAAGCTGGGCTAAAACCAATGCTGTAGTGTGTATGCGTACATTCGGGTTTATTGATGACCGCAACTGAATGAAGCATACCTCTTTCACTTGGGCTGACACCGTGTTGTTTATCCCTGACACTTGTGCATTTAGCTTCCGACAGGGCAAATTTATCCTTCTCTTAAGTCGCTCCGAAATGAACGAGCACTCTGATCCGGAGTCTATTAGGGCGCGGGCCGAAAAGTGTTCATTGTTATAAAATATATTGACTTGCGCAGCGCCTAATAGAACCCCTTTGCTTGTATTCGCGAAACAGGAATTGAAGTTGATTGGTTGATTATTTGCCGTGGCAAACTGACGTTGGGCCTGAGCCTGTGCCGAGGTAGATGGTCTTTGATCTAATTGTGTTTGTTGGGTTGTGGTTGGTCTTGCACTCGTGCCCGCATTTTGTTGAATATGCAGGAGTGTATGATGCCTTAGATGGCAAATGCTACAGTTAAAGGAGCACGTACATTTGGATACTGTGTGTTTCGCTGAGAGGCAATTCAGATACCCCCTACTATCTTTTATAAACGCTACTCTGTCTAAGACAGAGAGCCGTTGGAAGCTTTGACATTGTGACAGCTTGTGGTTATTTTTCTAACAGCATCTGCAAGTGTTTCTAGCTACATTTGCTTGGTAAGCGCCTACTTTCTTTTGAGACGAATCATTATTATGTTTGGGAGCTTTGGTATTTTTGCTACCTGTTAATCCCGAGACTGTTTCCAAGGTCTGGAGCCTATTTGATAAAAATTTATCCATATCTTCCCATTTTCATATTTGAGTTTTATTCTCTATGGTCTGTTCCCATAAAGCTAGCGTGCTTTCGGGTAGTTTGGTGGAGAATAGATATGTGAATATCGCATCCCAATTGCCTATCTGAATTTGATGAGCTTTTAGAGCTGAGATGCAGTTATTTATTTCCCGCTGAAGTGTTTTAATCGCGGTGCCACACTCGCTTTCTACGCTTTCGAGATTGAATAATATTTTTAATTGGGTATTGACGAGAATTCGTTTATTCTCATATCTTTCCCCTAAATTCTTCCACGCTGTGTCAAACCCATCGTTTGTAAGTGGGCATTTTTTAACTATATCCCTTGCCTCACCCTGCGTTTTTTGGTTGAGGTGAAATAACTTCTCAACTGGGGTGAGACGCTTATTCCGTATGTATATTGCCTTGAACATGTCACGGAACGTTGGCCAGGAGAGGTAGTCACCTTTGAATACATCCGTATCGCACGGAGGTAGTCGCATGCTGTGTTCTGGATCAGGTGTCCCTTCTCCCTCCTTATGGCGTTTAGTTAGCTTTGCTATTAATTCAGCCATGGTTGAACTGCCGCGTACATATGCGGCATACGTCGGCTGGTATTTCGGCTTGGCCTGCGCTAACACCTTTTTCTCTGCCGTTTCAGAGTACAAGAGATCCTCATAAGCTAGCTTTGTCTTTCTCCAATTATTCTTTAACTCTTCTTGGTGAATTGCTAGAGTATATTTTGTGTGTTCAGCTTGAGGTCTGTCGTTGAATTCAGCCTCAAACTGTGCCACCTCATCAGCTGCTTTAATGAATTTCTCCATATCGTTTGATCTTTAACAGAGAAGAACTATTATGCAGGGCCTAATTAGAAATTTAGAGTTTGATGCTCAGAAGCAAAGGGAAGGGTTTCAATAACCTAACACCACCAAAAAAAATTTTTTTAACGCAAAGGAAAACTTTTGGAATCACCTCTTTATGATCTTTTTAAATTTATTATAACCAAATATAAATATATATATATATATATATATATATATATATATATGTATGTGCAAGAAAGTGTTATTTTCAGCTCTTGGCCACTGAATACCAGATTTTATGAAAAATAATTATATACTTGTGTGTGATATAAGTATAATAAATATGTGATATAAAAAATACAGTGAACAAAAAATCGAATATAAATGTGAGGATTAAACGACTCGAACCCAATTTATATTGATTTTAAAGAAAAAGAAGATATTGTATTTAAAAGGAAAAACCAGTGAGTCTGTATGTGTGACCGGTGTCCAATATAATATGTGAGGTTATGTCTCCTCCGCTAAAATGAATATTGCTGGTGCTAAGTGTCCAAAGAAAAATTTGCTTGCCACAATTAACGCGTGTAGCTAGAGCCAATAAATGGTCTATTGCAATATGAGCGTTTGTGTTTGCGCGTTTAAATTTTTAACGAGCAGAAAGCACTGTGTTAGCGCGTTTTTCAATACTCTAAGAACGACCAAATTGGTGTCATAGAAGTTGGACAAGCACCTTTTGTCACGAATAAGCTCAAAATTTGTTTAATGATTTATAAACGCGATGGTTGCAAGAACCGAAAGTGCAGTGCAGTGGAACGTTTTAAGGAAATTACTAAGATTTTAGGCCACTGACTGCTAGCCTTAGGCTGTGTCCAATACCTCTTACCACGGGTGGGGGAGCGTATCGGATAGATAAAAGGCTTTGTTAATAGCACTGTTTATTCAGTAATTTTTAATCACCGCATGTGATTTATATGAAAAAAAATTTTACCACTTTTTTATTGTGTCACTTTTTTAGCAATTTTTTATCACCGCATGTGATTTATATAAAAAATTTAACCAATCTTTGCTTTGTTTCACTTTTAATTCCATCACATACCTTGTAACCAAACGCTTTTAATAGTGTATTGACGATGAACAAATTCCGTTGTTGGTGTCCGGAATGGCTTTGTAGTCAACGCTTATATTGTGCTGATTAGTAATGGATTTGAAAAATTGTATTTCTTTAGTTAGTGGACTGTATCTCTGATTCCTTTACTGGCGCTGATGGACCATGAAAACTTGAGCTGGCGGGTGCCAGGCTAACTTCTCTCGATGGCAGTTAGGAAGAAAATGCGGTGATTAATATTAAAATTTCAATATACTTTATTTCACAAATATGCAGTGGAAAATCACAGAAAGAGAGTTTAAGGGAGCAAGCATGCAATTGCTACAATGTTACCTTTAATTTATTCGGGGACTCTGCGTTCTGGCGGTAATGATCGCTGGAGCGACCTTTTTTATGGTTTTGGAAAAACTTGTGGTATAAACAAATAACTTACGAGCGTGCGTATACGGCTGCGGCTTTAATCCAAGTGAACGAGTTCCCTTTCCACGCATTCCGTTTACCCCCCAAAGCTAACAGGCCTTTGGCGGGGTAACTTAACGAAGCGTCAATTTTTCTTTTAGTGTTAGTGCTAACGGCTGTAACAAATAAGCGGTTTTGTATCAAATTGCAGTAGGGTGGGCGGCCCTTGATTTTCCTTTGGGGTTAGCCTGCTGGCCTAAACACCCTCATAAATACCTTTAATTTGCTACCCATATCGTGCAAACACATCATAGAGTCACCCCTGGTCCACCTTTATGGCTATATCTAGAAAAGGCGTCCACCTATAGAACTAAGGCCCACTCTCTTTTAAAATACTCATTATCACCTTTCGTTTGATACCCATAGAGTACAAACGCATTCTAGATTTAACCCTGGTCCACCGTTATAACCATATCCCGAAAATGCGTGCACTTATTGAACTAAGGCCCACTCCCAAATACTCATTTATACCTTTCATTCGATACCCGTATCGTACAAACAAATTCTAGAGACACCCCTGGTCCGCCTTTATGCCGATATCTTTAAAAGGCGTCCACCTATAGAACTAAGGCCCCCTCCCTTTTAAAACACTCATTAACACCTTTCTTTTGATACCCATATCGTAGAAAAAAATTCTAGAGTCAGCCCTGGTCCACCTTTATGGCGATATCCCTAAATGGCGTCCACCTATAGAATTATGCCTCACTCCCTCTTAAAATACTCTTTAGTACCTTCCATTTGATACACATGTCATACAAACACATTCCAGGGTTACCCTAGGTTCATTTTCCTACATGGTGATTTTCCCTTATTTTGTCTCCATAGCTCTCAACTGAGTATGTAATGTTCGGTTACACCCGAACTTAGCCTTCCTTACTAGTTGTCGTTGACCACCGAATATACTAAAACTGTTTTCAAACTTTTAACTCGTCCCCACTTGTTATATTTTAGAAGTTACACGCGTGTAGATTGAGGGTAGATGAGAGACTAACTTTATTTCAAATAATGAGACTTAAAACTACGTATAAAATATAGAATATAAGTGAGATGAATTTACATGGTTATATGAGTGTACTAGCAGACCCGTCAGACGTTGTTCTGCCCTAAATTTGGTCTATCTCCCACATTTTAATAAGCTTTTTCGGTCTAACTCTGTCCCCCCCCCCCCCTCACTTTTTATTAATCCTTTTATTCACTCCTCCCTCCTTCTTTTCGCTTCATCTATCTCTATTTTCGTCTCACTCTAACTCTTTCTCAGTCTCCTCCTTCCCTCTTTTCTTTTAACTAAATTTTTTCCCATTCTTCTTCATCCCTTATTGCCAGGCAAATCGAATAGGACGTATGTAAATAGTTATGTGGGTATTATTAATTCAGGTCTTTATTTCGACTTCGCATGCACATTTATCAGTTTTGCCAGGTTAATGCAACTAAATCGAATATCACAATGAAAATTACTATAACGCTCTCAGCAACAACCATCATTTGATATCCATATTACACACACATTCTAGGGGTATCCGGGTCCAGGTTTTGCCCATATCTTGAGACCATAGTCACCCAGCGGTATAAAAATTACTCTGTACTAAAGCACTCATCAACATCTTTCATTCGTTATCCATATTCTATAAACACATTCTAGGGGTACCCGCGCCCACGTTTTCGCTTGTATCTCGAGACCCTATTTACCCGCGGGTACGAAAAATACCCCGTATCAAAGTACTCATAACCAGCCTATTAGCCTATGTCTGTCTCCTGATTCTAAGCTACCCCTCCACCAATTTTCAGTCAAATATGTTCATCCGTTACTTCCTCTTCAATCACTCTTTATCTATTAAAAAAGCGCATCAAAATCCGTGGCGTATTTTTAAAGGTTTAAGCATTCAAAGGTACATAGGGGCAGAAAAAGCGACTTTGTTTTATACTATGTAATGATGTACATCCATACATACCTATAAACCTACGCCCGAAGTTAAATAACGCAGCGAATGCTGTTACTATTCTTTAAAAAATTTGGCAGATATAAGAAAGGAATCACGTATTTTTTTTGATGCAGATCGAAGGTAAATATTTCAAAGTATTTACTGAAAAGTAGAATTTTTTAAATCCATCCATCCGTTTATGAGTTATAGCTGTGTAAACAAAAATTTTATGATTTTTTACTACATTTTGGCAATTTGCCACGCCCCCATAATATATACCTTCAAATTATATTAACTGTACCATCTAACGTAGCTAAGCTTTCAAATGCAAAAAACCGTTTTAAAATCGGAGCATTCTGTGTGAAGTTATGTGCATACATGGCATTTAGCAACTTTATTTTAAAAGATTTATAGATGTGCAATGGAGCATTAACTACATATACATATGTGTATAGCAATATGGATATATTTGAGTGAAATAGAACTATTGTGAGGACCAAATATAACACCATTAATTTGGCCCACACAAAGCGACCCCACATCATATTCGATACAGCACTAACACAACAGCCATTCACAAAAGGCTATAGCAACAGACCAACCAACAAGTTCAATACAGTATACATCATATTCGATACAACACTAACACAACAGCCAGTCACAAAAGGCTATAGCAACAGACCAACCAACAAGTTCAATACAGCATTGACACAACAGCCAGTCACAAAAGGCTATACCAGCAGACCAACCAACAAGTCTCAGCAACACAACGGGCTAGCACAACACTTTAATGCCAACACAACAAACTAGCAAATCCCAGCAACGCAACGAGCGTTCGCAACATCGAACAGCAACCATGGGAACGCAACTATTTGAGCCAGCAATACCAAACAAAGCAATAAAAGGAGCAACACAGCAGGAAAGAAGTTAGTTAGCACGGAGCTGTGGCAGTGACCAGAGCTACTTGTGGAGCGTCCCTTGAAGTTGTCGGTTCTACCATGCGGACAGCCCGCTTCACAGGAGTGAGTCGTGGCCTCAAGTGGTGAATGTGTCGGTTATACCACCAAACACCGCTTGAGACCTCGTGAGCAACGGCACCACCACAGTGACGCGCCCCGCGAGCAGGTGACATACGCCAGCCAAACTACCACGCTGGTCACAATCGCAAACATACTACGTTGGCCATAGCATTACGCCAATCCACTACCCCGGCCACAATTGCACACGCACTACGTCGGCCACAGCATTACGCCAGCCACTACGCTGACCGCAAGCGCCAACATACGACGCGGGCCACCACAGCGCTACGCAAGCACATTACGTTGGTCACCGCACCACGCTGGCCACAACAGCATTACGCTCACATACTACGGTGACCACAGCAGAGTCACGCAAATACACCTCGTCAACCACACTAGGGTTGCGTACATACACGCAAACGCAAGGCATCACCGAAACACGTTTTACACGCACTCAGGCAACGACCAGCCGGGCGTTCTAACGGGACGTTCATAACGGGACACGCACGCCGACGCAGAGTGTCACAAAACACATTTACACACACACAAGCAACGACCATCGAGGTGTCATAACGGGACACGAGTACCGTTGGCCCACCACGCAGTATAGAGCAAGCATACAGTGAAACGAAAACAACAAATATTTCTTCTCTTGATTGCGTAAAATTTTCCATTTTAAATATAGTGTACATACATATATAGAATTAGAGAAATAAAGTGAATTTATATGAAAACGATTTGCACGGTGTCCCAAATTTACAAATCTAAGCGAACCTTGGACACGGCGAGTATACCCCTAGCACTTACTGAAGAAGCCCCGGGACGGAAAAAGCTTCTTTTACAATTGGCGCCCGAGCAGGGACCTGCAAATCGTTACCACGTCAGAAAGAACATTCCTGACGAGAAACCTAACCACAAAATGGTCGACCAGATCGATACCACGTGGTTAGACACAATTTCAAAGGAGCAGCTGATATCCATCCCACAGGAATTGGGTACTGAGCAGACAGGTACTACCCGAGAAATCCGAAAGCGCATAGCAGCACTGGCCTCAGAGGCAAATACGGACTCGGAAATCTACGAAAATTTTTTATCCCTACAAGCCACCTACAAGGAAACTACGCACATGAGCGACGTAAATGAGGTTAAGACACCGACTCCGTCGAACGGAGGAGGCACACCGAAGGTCCCCGTTACAACAGTAGAACAAACTCAATTCGCGTCTCCTCCCAGGAATACAGTACCCACACAACAACACGTACCATCAGAAATTACGGCATCATCAACCGGCACATCTCAACCCACGCAACCGTACTTACCAGCGGGAATGACGGCACCAGCCATGAACTATACATGCCAGGTAACTCAAGCACCGACCGTGGTGTTCGCGCCCATCATCGACCAGGTAAGAAAGTGGTCCGTAAAGTATGAAGGTGGACGGGACCCGTTAGCGTTCATCGAACGGTTAGATGAGTTAGGCGAAATATACGCGCTAAACGGGGACCTCCTGCCAAAAACCATGCCCGAGCTACTAGGGGGCGCCGCGCTACAATGGTACCGCAATAACAATGCGCACTGGGGAGAGTGGACAAGCTTCAAAAAGGATTTTTTACGTTTCTTCCTACCAGTCAGTTACTTCGAGCGGCTCGACGACGACATACGCCAACGAAGGCAGCACAACAAGGAGAGGTATAAGGACTACGTACTAGGAATCCAGAGCTTGATGAGACACGCAGGGTACACCAGCGAACAGCGGCTGGAACGAATCTTCCGTAACAACCACCCCGATTACCAATTTTACATCCGTCGGAGGGACTTCACTAATCTCGCAGAGCTCCTGACACTTGCCGAAGAATACGAGAACATACGCGAGGACTATCGAAGATCATCAGGCGGACATCACCGCGAAGTTAAGCGACACATCGCCAGTGACACAACCCGGGTGTCACCATCAAAACCTGCAACACAACCACCACCACCACCGAACCTAACGAACCGCACGCCTCCAGGCAATGAGAGATACGAACCCAACGGCGTATGCAGGAGATGCGGCGAACGAGGACATGACACCAATCGGTGCCGAAACCCACAGAAAATTTTTTGCTGGGAATGTGGCCGCAACGATATACGAACCATCGAATGCTGCCGCCGACGTCAGGGAAACGACAGAGGGCTCCACGAAGAAGAAGGCGCCGTGAGCCCAAGGGAACGGCAGTAACGATACCCAAGGAACCCAGCGCTGAAACCGCAGTAACAATGTACCAAGAGCATGGTCGCCTCTACGCCGTAGCCAAGCTCTGCGCGGAATCAGCCGAGGCGGTCATCGACACAGGAACATCAAGAAGTTTCGTCTCGAGCAGCTTAGCAGAACGTGTGGTGAACTCGGGAAGCGGAGAAATAGTGAGAGTGGTCATCAAAATAACGATGGCAAACGGGGCTAGCATTACCATCTTCGACGCCATAAGGACTGAGGTACGCCTCGGAGAAGCGTCACTCCACACAGTTTTACACGTCATGCCCGAAGCGATCGACGACATCATACTGGGCCTAGATACGCTAGGAAGCATGGGAGCCACCATATCATGTGGAGAAGGCCACCTCGTGCTAACCAGACCCCTTGCCCAGCACACACCGAATCCTGGAGCCGCGCAAGAAACTATTCAGAGAACAACACCAGCAAGAACGAATATCGCCAGGTACGACAGTCCTGGGACTATTCCAAGTTCAATATCATCCAGAACGGATATCGCCAGGTACGACAGCCCTGGCACTATTCAAAATTCAACATCATCAAGAACGGATATCGCCAGGTACGACACCCCGGGGACTAGTCAGAGCATAACACGAGCGATAAAGGGTAACGCCGGGTACGACACCCCCGGAGCCCCATCTGGAACCATTCAGAGTGTAACAGCATCGAGCAGTAGTAAATTCAAGCACGACGGCATTATGCAAAACAACGACGACGACATACAAGAAGAAGCGGAACGAGTGCGCGGTTTTCTGGCAAAGGAACTCCGAAAATTCGAGAGCATGAGTGGAGTGACGACAATAGCCGAGCACAAGATTGTCCTGATGGATGAACGCCCCATCAAGCAACGTTACTTCCCACGCAACCCAGCCATGCAGACAATCATCAACAGCGAAGTTGACGAATTGCTCCAGAAAGGATGCATCGAGCCATCCTGTAGCCCACACAGCGCACCGATCGTACTGGCCAAGAAGAAAAACGGGAAGTGGAGGTTATGCGTGGACTATCGGCAGCTCAACGCCCGATCCGTACCCGACGCATACCCCTTACCCAGAATACAACACATCCTGGACAAACTACGACGAGCGAAGTACATCAGCAGCTTAGACTTGAAGAACGGCTACTGGCAAATACCACTGGAGCCCAAGAGCCGACCCTACGCAGCTTTCACAGTTCCAGGACGCGGATTATTCCAGTGGCGCGTTATGCCTTTCGGCCTACACTCTGCACCCGCAACGTTTCAAAGAGCACTAGATCAGGTTATTGGGCCTGAAATGGAACCCCACGCCTTCGCATACATCGATGACATAATCGTCATAGGATCCACTGTGGAGCAGCACAATCGCAATCTGAGAGAAGTAATGCTACGTCTACAGCGCGCCAACTTCAGAATAAATCCGGAGAAATGCGAATTCTTCAAGAAGGAAATCCGATACCTAGGACACCTAGTATGCGACAAGGGAATTCACACCGACCCCGAGAAAGTCACAGCCATCAAACACTTGAAGCCACCAACGAACGTGAAAGAGGTACGCCAATATCTCGGTATAGCATCCTCGTACCGACGTTTCGTACCCGACTTCGCCACGATCAGCCAACCACTCACAACCCTGCTGAAAAAGGAAAACACTGGAAGTGGGGGGCCGAACAACAGGAGGCCTTGGAGGTCTTAAAGCAAAAGCTCACGGAAGCACCGATACTTGCCTGCCCGGATTTCACCAAGACCTTCACCTTATTAACGGACGCCAGCAATTTCGGGCTGGGTGCCGTATTGACACATGACCTGGAAGGCGGAGAACGCGTGATCGCCTACGCCAGCAGGAAACTCAACAAGGCGGAAACCAACTACTCGCCCACCGAGAAGGATTGCCTCGCGATAGTCTGGGGAATACGCAAGATGAGGCCATACTTGGAAGGATACCGATTCAAGGTAATCACGGACCATATGTCACTAAAGTGGTTAAACTCCATCGAAAGCCCTTCAGGGCCTTGGAGCTTCAACAAAACACTTTCGACATCGAGTACAGGAAAGGGAAGCTGAGCCTGGTAGCGGACGCACTATCACGGCAGCCACTGGAGACCCTACGCCTAGCAACGGCAACAGAGCCACAATGCAAGTGGTGGCACAAAAGCGTCGGCGAAGTACGCACTAACCCCGAGAAATTTTCTGACTACATGATACAAGATGGGCAACTGTACCGCCATATTCCCTGCCGGTTACACGGTGAGGAAACGGTCCCTTGGAAATTTTGTGTACCAACACCACTGCGACAACGAGTGTTAGAAGAAAACCACAACATCCCAAGCGCTGGACACATGGGCATCCGCCGGACGGTAGCACGGATTGCCAACCGGTATTACTGGCCCGGCATGTTTCGGGACATCAGTCGATATGTACGGCAATGCGAGTCTTGCCAGAAATACAAGGAGGCACAGCAAAAACCAGCAGAAAAGATGCTCACACCGGTGGCCCAAGAACCATTCGCCACGGTATGCGTCGATTTCGTCGGACCACTCCCACTATCCACACACGGGAACACGATGTTATTAGTATTTTTCGACCGCTTCAGCAAATGGGTGGAATTGGCCCCAATGAGGCGTGCTACAGCAGAGGGCCTTCGGCGCGCGTTCAGAGACCGCATCCTTGCAAGATTTGGTGCTCCCAAGATACTGATATCGGACAACGGCGTTCAGTTCACCAGCACAATGTGGCAGCGTTACGTCAAGGAAATGGGGATACGACAAAAATTTACGGCGCCCTACACACCGCAAGAAAACCCGACGGAACGGTCGAAGAGAACGGTAAAGAGGATCATAGCGCAGCTCACCAAATCACAACACAACAAATGGAACGACTTTCTCCCAGAGATCGAGCTGGCCATCAACACCAGTGTAACCGCGTCCACAGGGTACATTCCAGCCTTCCTCGTACTAAGACGGGAACCGCGGTTACCAGGGGCATTGTTTGACGAGGTCAACCTGGGGACGGGCACAGCCACCACCACGGCAGAAGAAAAATCCGACAGAATGCAAGAGGCATTCAGAATAGTGAGGCGGAACATGGAACGAGCAGCGGCAGACCAAGCACGGCATTACAATCTACGGCGGAGAAAATGGAGCCCCGTAGTCGGCGAACTAGTGCTCGCAAAGGAACACCATCTCTCCAAGGCCGGGAAAAATTTCGCGGCAAAGTTGGCCCCCAAATATGACGGACCCTACCAAGTCCTAGGATATGTATCCCCAGTGATACTCAAAATACGAAAACCCAACGGAGGAAAGGAAAAAACTGTCAATATCACGGAACTAAAAGCATATCATACAGCAGAGATCATCGCGTGAAACCAAACAAATTCAGGGAGAATAATTTTTTTTATTATTAATTAATATCAAGGACAATCAAGCGCCGGTCATTCCAACGCAAACCACCGAGGTGACAACATCTTTTTCTTTTGCTACGAATTTTGTTTGACAAACCAATAATCTACAATGCAGAGCTATAACGCTAGACTAACCAACGGCGTCAAGCGTATGCGCCAGCGCTACGAGGAGGAGGAAGCAAAACTCCCGAGGGCCGTATTGCTGGAAGGAGTTACAGGCGCCGACGTCAGCCACACGCGTGCAACTATACGCGCAAACAGGTACGCTGCCGTCGAACACATCATTACACCACTATACACTACTGGCGCCGACGTCAGCCACACGCGTGCAACTATACGCGACAACAGGTACGCTTACGTCGTACACGGCATTACATCATTAAATACTACAGGCGGCGACGTCAACAACACGCGTGGAACTACACGCGCAAACATTTAAACTGACGTCGCACGCATCATTAAACTACCACACATCACGGGCACCAATGACAACACCACGAACACCGAACCACTCACGGCCAAAGCCCACAATAAAACCGGAGCATTGCCGATAACATTCACACTCGGTAGGATAGAAGTGAAGGCAGGGAAGGTGCCGGCAGCCATCGAGTTCCCCTCCAATGAGGACACAGCTCCACCGGAAAAGCCACAGTCGCCGAAAATTATCGAGCTCTCCTAGGATGAGGACACAGCCCCACCGCCGAGAGACACGCCTAAAATAATATTCCCGGCAGGACAAGGCGGCATACCCCTCTATACGACTGACCTCGACACTCTCAGAGAATCGAAATGGTTGACCGACACCGTCATTGACGCTTGGACAAAGGGACTGGAAGAGCAACATGAGCAACAAAATACGACTCTCAGCCCGTTCGTGATCTGGCAGCTGACCCAGAAGAGTGACACGGAGGAAGACTACCAACGCATACGCCGATGGGTCCGGAACGTCGACCTGTTTGACAAGAGTGCGGTCCTAGCACCCCACAACACAGCTAACCACTGGTACCTGCTCGGTCTGGCAAACGCAGCAGTCACCCACCACGTCACCGAGGTAGAGGGAAAGTTGAGAAATCGCGAGGTAAAAAGCTTACACCAGAGAAAGGTTGAATATGAAGAAGCTAGGAGAAGAATTTTTTGTGAAACAATAAATAGTAATAGAAAGAAGAGAAATTTTAAGAAAATAGAGAAAATGCGGGAGAAGAGGAAATATTTTAAGCGGCTGAAAAATAAAATAATTGCCACCATAGTCACCGTGAAAAGTGATAATAGATTTTTTGCGAAAACTACTATAGGAGGTCTTGAAGCTCTGGCCCTCTTGGACTCAGGGGCGAGCGCCAGCTACTTAGGAAAGGACTCAGCTGCACTCCTTCGGGGAAAGGAAGCCTTGATTATGCCAATCAAGGGCCAAAATATCCGGACCGCGAACGGGGAGGAAACCGCTGTGGTAGGGGTAATAAAGTTACCTGTGGTTTGGGATAATGCCACAAAAGATTTAGAATTTTTGATAGTACCAGGCTTACATCAACAGGTTTATCTCGGCATAGATTTTTGGCAGGAACTTGGTATGAGTGTGGTGAGCAAGGGTGTGAGTGCGAATGCGAATGTTGCCAGTGTGGCGGAGCTCGTGCCCGCCGAGGGTGACTTGTCTTTCGACGCTGTCCAGCACATTTTAACGCCAGAGCAAGATGCGAGGTTGGAGCGTGTAAAAGCCCAATTCCCGTATTTCGCGGAATTAGTGTTAGGCCAAACAGATAAGGAGGAACACGTCATCGAGGTGGTTGACGAGAATCTGCCAGTAAATCAGCGCCATTACCCGATTTCACCAGCTATCCAAAAACCAATATATGCGGAGCTGGACAGGATGCTGAGCATGGGTGTCATCGAGGAGTCCAACAGTAGTTGGAACTCTCCAGTCTCACTGGTGATCAAAGGGATCAAAAACCGTCTGTGACTCGATGCACCCAAAGTCAATGAAAGGACGATAAAGGATGCCTACTCATTACCCCACATCGACGGAATACTTAGCCGATTACAAAATACAAGATTTATTTCCGCGATCGATTTGAAGGACGCTTTCTGGCAGATTCCTCTGGAGAAGAAGTCTAGAGAAAAGACTGCTTCTACTGTCCCTGGCCGACCCCTATACCAGTTCACGGGCATGCCTTTCGGGTTGTGCAATGCAGCACAACGAATGTGTCGTCTCATGGACAAGGTCATTCCGGCCGCTTTACGTGAATGTGTATTTGTTTAACTAGATGATTTGTTAGTGTGTTCGGTAGATTTCGAGTCTCATATGTGTTTTTGGGAAAGGTCGCTCGGTGTCTTCGCGAGGCTAAGCTAACAATTAATGTAGAAAAAACAAGTTTTGCTTTCAGGAGGTACGATATTTAGGGTACGTAGTCGGGGATGGATGTATTAGGACAGAGGCAAACAAAGTGGTGGCTGTGAGGGACTTTCCAGTTCTGAAAACCCCGAAGTAACTACGACGATTACTGGGTATATCGGGCTGGTACCGACGTTTCATACAGGACTATGCGACTATTGCAGCTCCGCTGCACGACTGCCTCAAGAAGGACAAAATCTAAAAGTTTGCAATGACGGACGAAGCAATGAAATCATTTGAAATTTTAAAGCAGAGTTAGGTTTCTGCACCGGTTCTCACACATCCTGACTTTAATCGTCGCTTTTATATTCAATGTGATGCATCAACTGACGGAGTGGGAGGGGTTTGGTTTCAGTTGGACGATGACCAGAACGAAAGACCGATTGCCTACGTTTCGGCAAAACTAAATAAAGCGCAGAAAAACTACAGCATAACAGAACTAGAATGCTATGCTGCGATCGTTAGTGTTAAAAGATTCCGACCTTTCGTGGAGGGAACCCCGTTCACCATCATAACTGATCATGCCAGCCTCAAATGGCTCATGAATCAGAAAGATCTTTCTGGGAGGTTGGCAAGGTGGAGTTTGAAACTTCAGGGTTATGACTTTGATATTCAACATCGAAAAGGTGCACAAAATGTGGTTCCCGACACACTCTCACGAATGCACATGGACGAAATCCAGACGAATGACCGAACCATAGACGTATGTTTCGATTAACCGTGCTTCGAGTCGGAAGAGTATATGGAGTTGAAAAAGACGGTGACCGAGAACAAGGACAAACTACTTTACTTGTGTTTGTCGGAGGGTTACGTTTACAAACGGACGCAATTCGACAGGGGGGATGATCTTCTAGCGGACCAGACCTGGAAGCTCTGGGTTCCGTCGGGATTGCGACCGGGGCTGGTAGAGTCATCTCACAGCTCACCGTCCGCTGGACATGGCGGTATACACAAGACACTGTCCCGAATCCGTCAAAAATATTATTGGCCAGGAATGGTCACCGACGTATGCACCCATGTAAAAGGTTGCGAAACTTGCAAAACTAACAAAACTCAAAATGTGTTTAAAAAACCCATAATGGGAAAGCAAAAGCTCACATAGCGACCTTTCCAGCGTCTTTTTATTGATTTTATGGGTCCCTATCCTCGTTCTAGTGATGGTAACGTGTATGTCTTTGTTTGTCTAGATCACTTTACTAAGTTTGTGTTTCTAAAACCTATGAGAAGGGCCACTTCAGCTGAGGTTATAACATTTTTAGAGAAAGAAGTCTTTCACGTGTTTGGAGTGCCCGAATATGTCCATTCGGACAAAGGCAAACAATTTGTCTCGGAAATGTTGAAAGAGTTGTTGGAGAAGTACGGCACGACACCTCAGGGTAACGCTGCGGAAAGAGCCAACCGATCGGTGCTGCAGATAATTAGGTCCTTAATAAAGGGCAACAAAAAGAACTGGGACAAATGCGTCAGCGATGCCGCATTTGCACTACGCAGCGTTACTCACTCAGCCATCAGCATGCCACCATACTATGCCACTTTCGGTATGCCTATGATACAGCATGCTGCATCATATGAGTTATACCGAAAGTTCGCGGCGTTGAAGGATGGTGACGTGGAGATGGATACGGCTGGTGATAAAATGCAGCTCATAAGAAAGAGAATTATAAAGGAGCTGAAGCTGGCCCACGATAGAAGTAAAAATGTCTACGACACCAGGAGTAAGGATATAAAGTTTCAGATTGGACAAGTGGTATATCGTCGAAACTTCAAACAAAGCTCCCAAGTTGATAATTAAATTTAAATAAATTAGCACCAAAACAAGTCAAATGTATTGTTTTAAACGTTATAGAGAATTCTATGTATGAGCTTGGCGACAGCAATGGGAAAAAGATCGGCGTATACCACGCTAAAGATATTTTTGAAAAATAGTTTGTAGTGCTAGTACTCTTGTTCTATATTATTTATTTATCTATTTACGTATTATATTTATTAATTTATTGACGTATGCAATTATTTTATTAAATTATTTTTATTTTTTCCGAATTTTCACTTATTTCATTATTTTTGCATTTATTTAATTTAATTATTTGATTTAGCTATTTATTTTACATTTTTTTACCTACTTGACTATATTATCTGTGCTATTTTTTTATACTTTTTTTTTTGGCCATCTGTGATATTTTATTTTATAAAAAATTTTCTTTTTCTCATAATTTTTCCGCTAACTGTAATATTTTATTTTATTTTATTTTATTTTTTATCTGTGATATTTTATTTACTATTAGATATGTAGAGTAGTATCTGTGATATAGGTTTAAGTAGTAGCATTAGCCCAGTGATTTAGTTCGTAGTTAAACAGTACAAGAGTTTAAGGGCGTGAAGAAAATAGGCCCGGCATTGAGTCGTGGGTCGGCTTGTCTACGCACACGCTCCATAGTGCAGGCACCATCGGCGGTTGCGAGCCTGTAACGACAGCCTGTCTCCACACTGGCTTGAATGGGTGACAGTGTGTATATGTGTCTATGTGTTTATGTGTTTTGTGTCCAGGTCCGTGCCTTAGCCGCAATGTTGCCATTAACATAATATTAACATAATAACATTAACATTGACAACATTGTACCCATAGTGAACACAATGTTGCAAAGGAAAGAAGATGTTGCGCTTTGCATCATGTTGTTATAATAAGTCAAATATCACCATGTTGCTATCAACCTAGCAGCATTTACGAATGACATGTACCTATGTGTTTGTTCTGTTTTGGTGTGTATGAGGATGTGTATTGGTGCAAGGCTATGAGCGCGTGAATGCATCAGTGTGAGCGGTCAAGGCACGAACCAAATGTATCTATGTAGGTGTTCGTTTTTTGGAGCGGCCAGCGTGAGAATACATGAGTGCATGATCGTATAAATGGAAAATACGGGAAAGCCGAAAAGAATGTTTGACATGTAATGGTAAAAATTTTCCGTTTCTGGGTAACGTTCCTTACCACGGCGGGGGCTATAAGAAGGGGCAAAATAAGTCAACGGGCCAAAGTATTATTTCATCAGTGCCAGTGAGTGTAAGTGGAAAGTGGTTAACACAAAAAAAAAAACATTTTTTTTTAAATCTTTAAATAATCCAAGTTTTTAGTGCGCGACTCAAACCGAAACAAAAGCCTGCTTACTAAATTTTGTAGCCAAGTACCTTTTTTTAATTGTGTAGTGCGCGGCGAAAAGTGTCTCGCGACCGCTAGAACCAGGCAAATCTGGTTTGCCAGCTAGCTCCCGATCCTGACCGTTGCAGCAGAAATAAATTAGAGCACAAAGGCTATCGCCACTGCTAAAACCAGGTAAGTCTGATGGTTTTCACTGCCCTTGGATTTTTTTTGTCTTCCTCCAACTTGGCATGTCCACTGGGAAGCTGGCTTCTACATAGCCAACTTTCCAAGCAAGCCAAGAGCAAACTTGCATGCATGTATGCACGCCTTCATCACGATATATGCATGTCGGTGAGTATATAATCATGCAGACAACAAAAAAGAAAATAAAAATAAAATAAATTTAATGCTATAAATGCTACAAGACTAACGTTTTTTTTTCGTATCTTAACAGGGCACTCCCTGCTGGAAAGAAGCCACTGAGAGACTTTAAAGTTTCGTTTTACGGCCTAAAAAGGCAAATTAGCGGCATCAAACTTCCGACGGCACACCACGTCTATAACCACGTATACAACAACAACCACATCACCGGTTGAATTGGCTACATACCGCCCGGCAAGTACCACCACGCACTACACTATATTTTTAATTTGGTAGCGCACTCCACAACAACAACCACTACCTACTGCATTTTTTTATTGACCACACATGGCCGCAACAACGACAACAGCATCTTTTTTTATATTGGCGACATCCCACCGAACAACAAATTCTCCATCTTTGAATATTGGCGGTGCAACACCTACTATAAAAACTATCATTCGCTTTCACCAACAATACACACATTTGCTTTCCGACGGCACCCAACATCTACAACAACACCACATTTTTGTTTCCATCGGCGGCGCAAAGCCGACCACATCAACAATAGCACGTATATGCATTGCTGGCAACCGCATCTTCCACCTATGATACAGAGGGCGGTAACAACAACACTTTTATTGGCGGTCACATATTTTGTACCGGCGGTATATCGCCACAACAACACCATCACCAACATAATATATCTTCATCAGCTCGGTCAGCCCCCAGAGGCCAACAACAACAACACACCACAACGGCAACAGCAGAAATAATCGTCAAACCTTAATTTCAGTAATTTTTCTATTGTTTCGAAAAAAAATTGGCCTTTCTTGTATTTTTTTGGCATTATATCTTTTTTTTTATAAGTATGTTTACTCACATAGGTATTTCCTTTTTTTGATGTAGAATTTTTAGTAGGAAAAGGGTTGGGCAAAAAACCAAAGGCTTGTGGTTATTAGCTTAAAAATTTTGCTACGGTGTAATATTACTAATATTTCACTTTGTTTTTTAATTTTTTTTTCACTTCACTCAGCTCTTTTTAAATTTTCTTTGATTAATTTTTCATATGCATATTTCTCTATTTTGGACATTCATTTGGATTCTTTTAGTTTTGATTCTTTGCATTCCTTTTTGTGGATAATTACTATATTCAAAGTACACCGATCTTTATCGTTGTGCTCTGCCTGTAGTTCCACTTCTGCACATGCTTTTTTGTTCCTTTTCGGTTAGACCGCGACTAACTCGAAATTATAGAACTTCGAATATTCCTTTTTTGCTTGCATCTGCACATATTACATTTACACATATTTGCCAGAACGCTTCCGGCGAACTTACCCTTGTCCTTCCCGCATTTAACATTAGGGGCTTGCTTATCAGCACCCACATTAAATCCTTTTTTTTATCTTGATATTTTTTTTTCTTTGATTTTTACACACCCTCGTTTTTTTTGTGACATTGTCATCACGCTACAAATTTATTACTGCCTCATATACGCTCATAATCGAAGATCGTAAGCGATCAATCTTGATCCGTGTTCGAGCGTGGTCATTTTTACATATGTATGTTTGAGTTTTTTTGTTTCAGCTACTCAACTGCACCGGTGCCGTTGGATATGAAGAGTAACTTGGTGAGTGTTTTGAGTGAAGCATTAAAATTTATCAAAATACACCTGTTTAGTTGTATATACATGTGTTGGCACAGATTCCTGCTCTTGCAAAAATAGAACAGGAATTAACAAATCAGAAAAATTAAAACAGATTGCAACGAACATATGTACATGCATGAAAAACGTCACAAACGTACATTTGCACTTACATACATACCTTTTGTTTTCATATACACATAAATTCTTTTACTTTGATGTCCTACTTTTGCTTTGTACATAATTGATCCTATGTTTACATGAGCGGTTGTGGTATATCAGGGATTAGTGTACTTGAATTTTTTTTGTTCGCCCTCTTATTTTATTTTGTTTGAACTTTATATCTGTAGATTTTAAGATAGTAGTTAGTAAGATAACATATTAGGGTGGTTCATAAACATTTTTTGTCTCTACTAGTATAAGGAACCTCACTTCTAGTTTCCTTTTTACTTTTTTGTTTGCCTTTACAAACCACTGTTTTGAATTGAATTGAATCGAAATTAATTGAAATCGTATGTTAACATTTTTTTTTGCTTCCTCTTGAAAGTAAATTTTAAGCGGGCTTTTAGCCTTACAAGTATCATTTGTTTTCAGGCAATGAATTAGATAGCTTTAGGGTATAGCTCTAAGTCAGATTAAATTATGAATAAATTGTATAATGTATGGATGAAATCGTGAAATTTTAATAATGCAGGGCTAATTTTAACTTTTTGGTGTTGGTGCTGCGCTTGAGCGTGGCCAGTTAAGGTGAAGGTGAGTGGTAGGGAAAAATGACCAAGCGACAGACGGACAGACTAGTGTCAGGTTTGGGAGAACTGTAAGTAGATAGGAGTCAGCACAGTGCCCACGGTGCGGTGCAAGTTGCATTTCAGAGGGAGGGTAGACTCCACCTGAGAGGACAGGCTTTCATCTTTTTCCCCCTCTTAACTGTGCCCCTCACGTTTATTTCTATCTTTTTCAGCTTTTTCTCTCCTCTCTATAAACATGCAGGTATGAACCCTCCTTTTGTCCATGTGGCTGAGGGTGAGGTCGGTGGTGCAATACCCCGCCCAAGACGACGAGCTAGCCTGGGCCTCAAGCATACCTGCTTGCCGCCGCTCCTCACCACCCAAACAGTCAGCCACGTAACAGTTTTTCTGAACAACATCTTAATGAATTTGACGGTGAAATTATTGGATATCTATAAGACGTCTCTGAATCTTTATTCATTACTTCGTTGTTTACGTTGTACCTCACCTTTAGCTGGTCAACATGACGTTTTATGTAGCCTTGTGTGGTTTGTACCATGTACATCTTATTTCCAATTTTTCTTTTGATAACACCGTCGACCCATTTTTCTCTTTTACCGTAGTTTCGAGTGTACACCTTTTGATTGGTTTCATACTTTGTTACATGCTGACGGTTTTTTGTTATTTTTCTCGGATTTTCAAAAAGTAACTCAGCTGTAGTTTTTCCTTGTATGTTATGTGTAAATCGATATGAATCGAGATATCTCAAAACTGCAGATTTTGTTGATAACCCGTCCTCAATATTTTTGTTGACTGATGTCTTAAATGATTGTACGAAACGTTCAGCTAAGCCATTTGAAGCTGGGTGAAATGGCGCTGTTGTTATATAGAGTATTCCATGTATCTTACAAAATTGATGGAAACCATCTGAAGTCAACTGAGAACCGTTATCGCTAACTAAGGTTTTAGGATATACTTCAATCGCGAAAATGGCTGATAATGCTGTTATTGTGTTTTCGGTTGTGACCTATGGCATTTGTGTAACGAATGGGAACTGCGAATATGCATCGATGCAAATAAGCCACATTGAGCCGAAAATCGGGCCGGCAAAATCAATATGTATTCTTTCCATGCAATTTTAGCTTTTGGCCCGTTCTGGTATTCAGGAACTGGGGCAGGATTATTACGCTTACATACATTGCATTTGGCTGCTTGCTGTGTTATGTTTGTATCTATGCCTGGCCACCATATATATTTACTTGCTAACTGCTTCATACGTACTATTCCCCAATGTCCTTCATGTAGCAATTGGAGAATATTTTGCTGCAAAGCAGGAGGAATAACTATTCGAATAACATCGATTTCTAGGTATAGCATATTTTCTATTTTGGTTAAGGCAAGTTTCCGATTGAAATAAGGCAAAATATCTTGATCACATTGTGGCAATTTTTGTGGCCAACCATTTGATACATAACGCCATACCTTCTTTAGCAAGCTGTCCGCTTTGCTTCGTTCTTGTATAACTACTGCATTGATCGGCGGCGCTAGGCTAGTTATATTGTAGCAGGTTTCTTACTTATCGAAGTTTTCATATGTGGGCATTGGTAGGCGCGAAAGTGCGTCTGCATTTCCATGCGCAGTTGTCGACCTATATTTAATATCAAAATTGTACGCCATTAGTATGACAGCCCAATGTTGTAACCTGTTTGTTGTCATCAGCGGCAGATGTTTGCTAGGATTAAAAATAGTAACCAAAGGTTTATGGTCTGTTATGAGCGTAGATTTTCTTCCGTAGAGATACTGGTTAAAACGCTGTACTCCGAAGACAATAGCTGAACCTTCCTTTTCGATTTGGCTGTACTTAACTTGATGCTTATCTAGCGTTTTAGATGCAAAAGCTACAGGACGTTCGCTGCCATCTTGATGGATGTGCGATAATACTACACCGATACCAAAAGAAGATGCATCAGTTGCGAGGAATATTGGTAAATTTTCATTAAAATGCGATAATTGAGTAGCGTTCAAAATATGTTGTTTCAAAGCTGTGAAAGCGTGTTGCTGTTGTACACCCCACTTAAAAGGAACCCCCTTCCGACGAAGTTGGTTGAGAGGCGCTGCTGTGAGTGAGGTGCCACTGTGAGTAATTAGGAATGAAGTTATGGTAGTAATTCACTTTGCCCATAAACGCTTCAAGTTCTCGTATATTGGCAGAAGGCTTGAGTTCTTTGACTGCTTGTAGCCCTGAGTGGTCCGATAGGATGCCCTTAGCGCTTATGCGATGGCCTAAGTACTCTATTTCAGTTTGAAGAAAAGAACATTTGTCTTTCTTGCATCTTATTCCGTGGTCTTCTAATATTTTTAAAATTTGTTAAACGCGGCTGAAATGTTGCTCGATAGTGGGTGCTGTAATGATTATGTCATCTAAATAGTTTAGGCATCCTTCTATACCATTTAGAAGCTGTTCTAAGTATCGCTGGAAGATAGCTGGGGCGCTGGCTATGCCGTAAAGTAATCATTGGTATTGAAACAGACCAAGAGGCGTGTTTACAACCATTATCTGTTTCGAAGGTTCGTCTAGCGTATTGTATGTAATAGAGCTTCGCGCGTTGGTAGTGGATACTGCCCAACGTCGATTTGTGCGTTTACAGCTTGCTTAAAGTCACCACAAATGCGTAGTGTACCGTCTGGCTTTGGCGCAAGCACGATAGGAGATGCCCAGCTACTAAATTTGATAGGTTTCCAAATACCTGCTTCTGTAAGCCTGTTTGCTTCAGCTTTAAACTTATCCATTTGTGCATAAGCACAACACTCGCTTGAAAATCTTTTATCGCACCGAGAGCTGGTTGAAACACCTGTTTATATTTTTCACATAATTCTGCTATTTACGGCGTTACTTCCACAACTATGTTCGCTACTTCTTGAATTTCAAACCCGAAAGTTTTGAATAAAATCCAAGCCCAACAAATTGTTACAATTCTCAAGGCTAGTCACAATCATAGTAACTTATTTTGATTTATTGCCACAATTTGCGATAGTGTGCAACTCGCCCAAAATTGTAATTGGTTGTTGACCGAACGCATGTAATATACGGTTACACTTATTTAATTTTGGTTTGTTTAGCTGTTTATATGTTTTATAGTTAATAACCGAAACTGTTGCGCCGGAGTCCATTTGGAATGAAATAACTTGGTTTAAAAGTTCGAAGTCAGTAATATTTTTATTTGACTCAACTTTCACGACTCCCGTCAAGCTATAAACTGCTTCAATCGAGTCTACTGTATTCGCGCTTTTGACACTGTTTCTTTGCGTACTCGCTACTTTGTTTTTGTTTTGAGCACTTTTCACTTCATCGTGATTATTTTTACTTTTGTTTTTCATACAAACAGCGGCTATGTGTCCTTTTTTACCGCAGTTGTTACATATTGCATTGCGAAACTTACACTTGTCCCGGGAATGGGAGTGTCCGCAACCGGTACAAGATTTGAGATTAGACTTGTTTGTCACTTCTTTATTATTTTGCGTACTTTGCTGTTTTCGTGTTTGCACAAGGTTTACTACTTTTCGCAATTTTCTTTTATTTTCGCTGCCGTCTTTTTTGTTGTTTCATACGTCTCAGCAATTACTAACACATCTTCAAGTGTTGGTTGTAATTTTTGAAGAGCCGCGACTCGAACAGAATCGTAAGGCGTATGAACAATTATTTGATCTCTGATCATATCATCAACAAAATTTGACCAACACCCTGCCGTAGAGCATACCAAATGACATTCGCGCGCGATTCCTCTAAGGTCGGCTACCCAGTCTCTATGTGTTTGTGAGTCTCTCATCGTTCTCTTAAAGAAATCATACCGTGCCGCTACTATGTGTCTTTTCATTTGGAAATGCCCAGTTAATTTGTCGATTAACTGTTTGTAATAACACGCATTAAATTATCGGTTCCAAATAAATTTTTCAACAGTTCGTACACATCTGAACCAATCCACGATAAAAAACATGCTTTTTGCTTTTCCTCATTCTCAACTGAATAAGCAACGAAATGCTGCTTTAATTGTTGTACATATGACTCCCAATTCTGCAAGTCCTCTTTGAAATTATGAAATGGGGGACAATTCACTGGTCCACTTACACTATGGCTTTGACCACTAGTCCGCTCCATGAAAGATTTCATCCACTTTTGTTCTTCTTCTATAATAGTTTTCGTAAATTGCTGCTGTTGCTCAAGCAAAATTGAAAAATTATCGGTTGGCATTTTTTTTTATTTTTATACTCAGTTGAGTAGAGCTCACAGAGTATATTAACTTTGATTGGATAACGGTTGGTTGTACAGGTATAAAGGAATCGAGATAGATATAGACTTCCATATATCAAAATCATCAGTATCGAAAAAAATTTTATTGAGCCATGTCCGTCCGTCCGTTAACACGAAAACTTCAGTAAAGGTATCTTGATGAAATTTGGTATGTAGGTTCCTGGGCACTCATCTCAAATCGCTATTTAAAATGAGCGATATCGGACTATAAACACGCACACTTTTTCGATATCGAAAATTTCGATATATCGAAAAAGTGCGATAATTCATTACCAAAGACGGATAAAGCGATGTACCTTGGTAGGTGAGTTGAACTTATGACACATAATAGAAAATTAGTAAAATTATGGACAATGGGCGTGGCACCGCCCACTTTTAAAAGAAGGAAATTTAGAAGTTTTGCAAGGTGTAATTCAGCAGTCGTTGAAGATATCATGACGAAATTTTGCAGGAACGTTACTCCTATTACTATATGTATGCTTAAGAAAAATTAGCAAAATCGGAGAAGGACCACTTACACCCAATAAAAAAAAAAAATTTTTTAAAGTAAATTTTTAAAACAAAAGTTAATATCTTTACAGTATATAAGTAAATTATGTCAACATTCAACTCCAGTAATGAGATGGTGCAACAAAATACAAAAATAAAAGGAAATTTCAAAATGGGCGTGGCTCCGCCCTTTTTGATTTAATTTGTCTAGGATACTTTTAATGCCATATGTCGAACAAAAATTTACCAATCCTTGTGAAATTTGGTAGGGGCTTAGATTTTACGACGATAAATGTTTTCTGTGAAAAAGGGCGAAATCGTTTGAAGCCATGCCCAGTTTTTATACACAGTCGACCGTCTGTCCTTCCTCTCGGCCGTTAACACGATAACTTGAGCAAAAATCGATATATCTTTACTAAACTCAGTTCACGTACTCATCTGAACTCACTTTGTGTTGGTATAAAAAATGGCCGAAATCCGACTATGACCACGCCCACTTTTTCGGTATCGAAAATTATGAAAAATGAAAAAAATGCCATTACTCTATACCAAATACGAAAAAAGGGATGAAAAATGGTAATTGGATTGGTTTATTGACGCAAAATATAACTTTAGAAAAAACTTTGTAAAATGGGTGTGACACCTACCATATTAAGTAGAAGAAAATTAAAAAGTTCTGCAGGGCGAAATCAAAAGCCCTGAATCTTGGCAAGAATAAGATAAATAAATTAGCGGTACCCGACAGATGAAGTTCTGGGATCACCCTGGTCCACATTTTGGTCCTTATCTCGAAAACGCCTTCACATATACAACTACCACCACTCCCTTTTAAAACGCTCTGAAAACTTGAGCTGGCGGGTTCCAGGCTAGTTTCTCTCGATGGCAGTTAGGAAGAAAAGGCGGTGATTAATATTAAAATTTCAATAGACTTTATTTCACAAATATTCAGTGGAAAATCACAGAAAGAGAGTTTAAAGGAGCAAGCATGCAATTGCTACAATGTTACCTTTAATTTATTCGGGGACTCTGCGTTCTGGCGGTGATGATCGCTTGAGTGACCTTTTTTATGGTTTTGGAAAAACTTGTGGTATAAACAAAAAACTTACGAGCGTGCGTATACGGCTGCGGCTTTAATCCAAGTGAACGAGTTCCCTTTCCACGCATTCCGTTTACCCCCAAAGCTAACAGGCCTTTGGCGGGGTAACTTAACGAAACGTCAATTTTTCTTTTAGTGTAAGTGCTAACGGCTGTAACAAATAAGCGGTTTTGTATCAAATTGCAGTAGGGTGGCCGGCCCTTGATTTTACTTTGGGGTTAGCCTGCTGGCCTAAACATGCCGGCCCCCTTGCGGTACGCAACCTCGCCTTGCCCTGCTGCTAGAGTAGACAACATCTAGAGGGAGAAAGATAAGAGATTTGTGGATGGACAGACTGTACGCATGAGTTCAACAGTACAAAACATTCTTTATTACAAAATTCATAATTTAAATTCAAATTCAAAATTAATTCTTTTTTTGTTGGATATTTATGTATATCTACGACATTTTAGGCGCGGGATACTCCAGAGAGCACAAATCCGAAGATTGTGCTTTGCGCCAAGATTTGACCGAATGACGCTGGCAGCACTTGGTTGAGCATGATGTCGGCATATACGTCTGCCCCGAGAATTAGGCGAACTGGCGACGCGACGTAAAGTTTTGGATCGGCGAGACATATGTGCGTGTACACAGTCGCGATGGCTGGATCCAGGCTGCGACTAGACTCGGTGGAAATGTGGTCTGACGACGGCATGGGTCGCAATGCGTTTGTTGTCGCCGTGCTTCCCCCGTAAACACACCACACAGCCTGTCTGGCTACCCACTCGAGTTTCGTCCAGTCGCAGATCCCGGACCAAGTCGACCGATATAACAGTTGGCGGCGAACAAACATCGATTAGTGCTCGCACCAGGTGAAGTCGTCCTCCAGCTTCAATTTTGACGATAGCGGTCGGCGAAAGCGAGATCATGGGCCGCAGTACCGGTCCAGCGACGGGGTCCAGCCCTGTACGTCCACTGCGAAACGTTAGCGGCGTCATTAGCTGGCGAGTGGCAATCACTCCTCGAGAATCGGCGGCGGTCGACGTAGAGCGAGGCAGGCTGGTCGCGATGGCTTCGTGACGGCGATTTGGGTTATTGTTGGCCAGCTGGGGGCGTTTTCGTTGTCGGTGGCGACGGTGAGGGGTCTGGTTGACTGTTGGCGCTCATGTTGTAGCAGGGGTCGGAAGAGCCGTGGTTCCGATCCCCTTGAGAGTCGGAAGGGCAGTGGTTCCGATCTCTCTTTGGCCATGCTGGCTGGTTGGGAATAGATGTCCCTCTCCCTGGTTCCTCGGTCGATCTCCTCCGTCTCAATATCGGAGGCGTAGAGTGACAACGCCTCATCCACGTGAAGGGTGGTGTGGTGTTTCTCGCCACATCGTCGACATCTCCCGTTGCTTGTGCAACTAGCCGTGCGATGCGCCATGGAGAGGCAATTGCCACAATAATTGCCCGGAATAGCTTCGCGCATCCGTTCCTCAGGCGTCTTTGAACGGTAGACTGGGCATAGACGGATCGGATGCCTAGCCGATCACAAATGGCATGGGACCTTGAAGTTGCTGGCCTTTTTCTCATATGCCTTGCGCAATTGGCCGTAGCGGGTCATGATGCCTGCAATTAGACTCATTAAGTCATATTATATATGTATTGATTATTTTTCAAAAACAAAAATATCTGGTTGTGGCTGAGTGACGAGATTACCTCAAAACTTTGACTTAGAACTTAGGTATACAAAATTAAAAAACAGGTATATAAGTTTATAAACAGGTATACAAATTTAGGTATACAAAATCTAGAAACAGGTATACAAATTTAGGTATACAACATTTAGGAACAAGGTTCAAGATTTGGGGTTATCTTTGTGTCCCCTAATGTATTTTAAATTGCAGTAACTCGCTATAAATTGTGGTGATGGTTACTATAAACCACCCTGGGCTCCCACCAACAAGGTGCAAAACTTTGCTGGATTATTGTGTGGCAATTCCCTACAAAAAATTTGGTCACAAAACTTACCCACGCCCATGCAAATGTGACTATGAATATAACCTATGACTGTAAAATGACTAGTCAAATGACGTGGAAGACGAGAGCGTTTTTGCAGGGTTATTTCACTCATGGCTAGATCGGTTATCACCCCTTCCCTTGTACTAATTGTTCACCTCATACATTCATTCGTAAACGAGTCGGTCTAAGTTCTGAATTGGTATTTCATTGAATAGCAACGTCTTATTTGCTATTAACGATCTACCGGAATTTTTGGTACATTTGGCTTTTTGGGCTAAAATGGTGCAGAGTGAGTCAAGTGCTCATTAATTGCGGCCATGAGTGTTGGCATCACTGTTTGTTTTTTAGTTATTAAAGGCATTTCCTGAATGAGAAATGTCATAATGAAAAATTCCACGAGGTTGTACGGTAGCAGAGCGGTAAGTGTCGTAAATGTATTAAATTATTATTACTATTAATGAATTTTTTCCTATTTTCAATTTCAGGTTTTCTGCCGCATACAAATTATCGGAAGCAATAATAGGATAGCCAACCGTATGGTCACAGAAAATTGCCCGTTAATGCCATCGACGACTGAACATGTATGCAGCCTAATTTTAGAATACTTGGCACATGAATCATCATCTTTAGCTTTCAGCGATCAATTGTTCCAACAGTATTGGCACTGAAGAGATATCTTAAGGAGTGTCGAAATGGTAATTATTCACGAAAATTAAAGAAATTATTAGATAAAATTCAGGCAAATTCTCGCTTTATCGAGCAAGAACGCCGAAAGATCGCATTCAGTCGCAATAATACGTCTCAAGTGCAGGGTTGGGAAACAAAAATGCATAATAAAGGGACACCTCTAGCTGGTATATTATAATAGTTAGGTAAAGATACACGAAACAAAGAAACGCAGACAAGCGGCACTAGTGTCTATGGAGTATGTGGCCGTGATGAATTAGGTGTACTAGGGCTACGTAGTGTAGATGGTTTCGCCGCGTATTTACGCGGTTTCCACAGACGTTTTGTTGCTATTTTGAAATGCCAGTCTCCTGACAATGGCAATGTGTTTCTCATTGTCCACCTCATGGTGTAATGTTGCCCAAAGGAGTGTAGCTTGCCGGATGCAGTATGTATCCGTTTGACGAAAGAAAGTGGTGCGCAATATCAAATGATGATGAGATGCGTAATAGGTTAATAGGGCAACTACATATCCCGATGATCATAAACGTTCCGATGGTGGCGCGTCTGGTGGTGAGGCAGCGCCTGATGTACCGCATTCGGTTTGGGTACTGGCATTGGTGGTAGCATACGTATACCTGCTTTGAATGGTGATCTATTTGGCCATGTCTTTGCTGTCGGAGCCAGTGCGTCAAACAACTGCTACAAAGTATTCAATTTGTCGCAATTTGCTGATACCACAACAAATATTAATTGATACTTTAGCTGGAAGTGGGTAGTTTGGCAACCATACGTTCCCATTTTGTGCCGGACACAAGAGTTTTCCTACAATCATAATTTGGAATGGGCTGGAAAGCTGGCACGCTTGTTACACCCAAACCAACCAAGCGCAAATTCCAAAATTCGATCCAAAATTATATGTAGTTAAGGCAGAATAGTGAATGAAAGTTTAATTATCCATTCACAAATGCTGTGTTCATGTCCATCTGAACGCCCTGGTGCTATTGGTAATGAGGCACATTCATCCAAATGTAATAATCAGTGTATGCGAATGTGAGAAACGTCAAGATTCCTGATGAATTATTTCGGGTAAATTCTGTGAATGTGATAGTTTCTCATGTGAACGTCATAGGAACTTCTTGTGTTCTGGTCCAGAACATGGCACTTGAGAATGTAATCATTGTGTCTGCAAACCAGGTTGTCAAACAAGCTGAAAAAAGGGGGGGTTGATCGATATTCGCAGAAAAGTGAAAATTTTATCAGATTATTTTAATTGGGTGTTGATAAGAAATAAAAGTATTTGAATTGAATAAAATAGATTAAATTTGTTTTTAAAAATGATTGGTGGCTTATTTGTGTACAATCACAAAGAAGAAGTGTTAATTAGTCACGTATATCGCGACGCTATTGGCCGTAATGCTGTGGATGTCTTCCGTGTCAAGGCAGCAAGTACGGTCCCCAGTCACAACTATTGCAAGACCTAGCTTTTTCTACATAAAGCGCGCAAATATTTGGTTGGCTGCAGTCACAAAACAAAATGTCAATGCTGCGATGGGGTTTGAATTCCTATTGAAAATCATTGAAGTAATGCAATCATTCTTTGGTAAAATATCCGAGGAGGATATCAAGAATAATTTTGTTCTTATATATGAGCTGCTCGATTTCGGTTACCCGCAGAACACCGATTCAGGCACATTGAAATCATTTATCACACAAAAAGGTATAGAATCAGCTACAAAAGAAGAGCAAATGCAAATAACTTCACAAGTTATTGGACAAATTGGTTGGCGTCGTGAAGGCATCAAATATCGCCGTAATGGCTTGTCACCAGTATGGAGGCGCATATGTCGTCTTTGGTTATATATATTTGCAAAGCGCATTTCACAAAAGTCGCACATAAACGGCTTTACTTCACTGTGAATTATTTTATGTTTATTCAAATCAAATTTTCGTTGAAATCTTTTACCACAACTTTCGCACTCGTATTGTTTAATTCCTTCGTGAGTTGTTTTGGGTCTCGCTGCTTTCATCGCCAATTGATTCTTTATTTTAGCCTCTTCTTGCCTTAAGGCTTTGATATTACGCTCACGCGTTTCCAGGTCTTCGTCTTTATGCATAGTTTGGTGTAAACGTAGCTCCGAAATTTTAGGAAAAGCTAACGGACATAACTCACATCTATGAACATTATCTCCCAGCTGAGTATGTAAATGATAGTCGTAGACAGAGTAGGCCAGTCGAGTTTTTAAAGTATACGCCCGTTCGCAGTATTTGAATTTAAATGGTTTTTCATCCAAGTTACAAAGCATATGACTACGTAGATATGAGGCTCGAAGAAAGCACTTTTCACAGAAGCACATTTATGCTTCTTTTCATGATTATGAACTAGTTTATGAGCTTTCAAATTATTTTTGTAAAAAGTCTCACATGGTTGTCGTTTGAACCTTTCATGACTTTTTCTGTGTATCAACAAAGTTTCTTTACAAGAACAATTTCGCGAGCAGGCGGAACATTTATAAGGCTTATCTCCATCGTGACTACGACGACGCACCTCCAGTTGCTCATGGGTATTTGTAGCTCCTCGGGTTCTACAGATAATTCATTATCTTTTTTCATACAGATTGTTGAATGCATTGCGTCATGGTCGCTATATTCAATGGTGGGCTGATCACCTTCAATTGGCTCGTTTTTAATAAATTCGCTTGGCTCGCCTTCGGAATTTTTATCTTACAGTAATTTGTCTATGCTTCGTAAATGTAAAGCAGAATTTACTTGTACTTTTTCTAGTTCAACTCCAGGCTCTGTAGCTGCACGATGTGGTTGTTGAATTGTATGATGTAAATTATGCATGGAGCTATCTGTGTTAAAATTGTTCTCTGGATCTGCACCTTCTTTGTTTGTTTCTGTTTCGACCTTAATTGCTGGCTCCACCATCGTCAAAATATTTAAACTAGTCCGTTTTTCAGTAAGCAATTCACGGATCTGTTTTTCGGATTGTACACCCATTTGCTGGAAGTGATATGCGCTTAACAGTTGCTGCAGTATTCAAAACAAATTTTCTTCGGCAGCTCGCCACTTAGCAAATTTGTGGTATTGTATTGGATATCAATTCAACTATTCGCATAGATCCACATTCCTCAATCTCATCAAATATATATTGCCAATGTTTTTGCGGTTTAACATCATTGTCATACGAGGATCCGTTTACTTCATTCATACAAGTCCGGCACACGCAATCGAAATATTGGTCACTTGTATCCATTCTAGCTGCTGAGTTTGTTATGTCCTAGTCATATACTCTTCTAAAAAATTATGGAATTCATTTACATATGTAAGAAAAGTCTCATCCCGCTTAAGAGCAATGTTACTTTGTCCAGCGTAGAGTATCGATTTCACATATATTTAAAATGGTTTTAAAATTTGGCAATACATTGACACTTCCTTTGGCGAACATTTTTGTATGTTCCATAATTCGGTAAATTTTGTTGTGGGACTGCTTAAATCTTGTTAAAAGGCAGATGAGGATTCCATTCGGTAAAAGGCATGCTGGTTTTGGAGATGTGTTGTAAACAACATGCGTTAATATACAATCTACATGTGTTCTGAAACAAAGTGGTGTGAAATTACTCGATTGAAATTTCACTAGATTGCCTATGTTCACGGTGTGGAAACATTGGTTTGGGATTTCGTGAAGTGGAATACTATCGGCAAGGGTTTTAATTGGATGCAGCAGATTCTTCTGCCTCATCGCGTTGGTAGGGCAAGATGATGAGTTTTACCAAGGGTCGGGTTATCTGGCCTTTCATCGTCATTATATCGACCACTCTGACGCGATCGTCAGGTCCTGGGTGTAATTTGGCCACCCGGACGAGTCTCCATTCATTTGGAGACAAATTATCCTCCTTTATTACGACCAAGTCCCCGATTTTTAGGTTCGTTTTGGGAAATCTCCATTTGTTTCTTTTCTGGAGTTCAGAGAGGTATTCCTACCAGAAAGTGACCTGGGGTTAGCGGCTCCAGGTCTGATGCATTGTTTAACGCAGGGCTCAATGGTCGGGAGTTGAGGCAGGCTTCGATCCTGCATAGCAAAGTCGCAAATTCCTCAAAGGTGAATTTGCAACTTGAAGCGATTAGTTGTGAAGTGGCTTTTAAAACTTTTCACTCCCGCCTCCCACAGTCCCCCCATGTGAGGAGCTGATGCGGGAATGAAGTGCCACGATAAGGATTGATGGGAATACTTGGATAGGGTGTTATCGCGGGCATTTTGTAGGAATTCCCTCATTTCCGCTTTAAGTGCTCTAGAAGCCCCGACAAAATTCGTGCCATTGTCGGAAAACATCTTACTAGGGCAGCCTCTTCGCGAAACGAACCTCGCAAATGCTGCTAAAAAAGACTGGGTGCTGAGGTCGGAGGTGGGTTCCAGGTGTATCGCTTTCGTTGCAAAGCAAACGAACAAGCACACATACCCCTTCGACACTCTACAACCTCGCCCTCGAAAGCTCTTTAAATCGAAGGGTCCCGCAAAATCAACTCCTGTGTTTGTGAATGCCCGTGAGTATGTAGTTCTCTCCATGGGTAAAATTCCCATTAGCTGGGTTTGAACACGTTTTCGGTAAATCGTGCATTCCTTCCAATTGTGGATTGCCGATTTTATCATGTTCTTGACCCGTGGTATCCAATACTGCCTACGGATGAGGCGTAGCATAAGTTGGTTTTCCCCATGGAGTGAGATCCTATGGGTAAACTTTACAATAAGACGCGACAACTGGCAATTATACGGCAAAATGACTGGATGTCGCTCGTTGTACGGGATATCTTCGGAAGTTTCGAGGCGGCCGCCTGCCCTCATAACCCCCCTTTCATCTAAGAATGGGTTCAGTGGTAGTACCTCGCTCTTTGCTCCTATAAGTTTTTTAGATTTTAAAGCTGAATACTCCTCCCCATAATGCCTCTTTTGGTAGATAACAATCAGACGATGGGTCGTTGCTTTTATTTCGCTCGACGAAATTGAGCAAGAATTCGCCTGAACTGAGGCTCTTGTTTTTGGGTTAGTTCTTTGAAAGAATCTCCAGACGTAGGATAGTACTTTCAAAGCTCTCGAGAGGTCAGAAAATCTTGTTAGGATATCAGAGTCTGTGTCTACTATTGACGAGTGTACCTGGACCCGCTTTTCTTCTGACGTGGTGGTATATTCTGTTTCTTGGGAAGGCCAATTTGAGCTATCTTCGTGAAGCCAAGAAGGGCCCTCCCACCACAGGGCTTTGTTGATAAGATCTTCAGCGGGTATACCTCTACTTGCGAGATCTGCCGGGTATGATGCCGAGTCGACATGAAGCCAGTTTTCTTTCCCTACTTTGTCAATTATTTTTGTCACCCTATGGGCAACGAAAGTGGACCACGAGCATGGGGGTTTGCGAACCCATGCCAGGACGATTGTCGAATCCGTCCACAGATAGGTTGTAGAAATGTTAAAATTGAGGTTTTTTGCGACTGACTCTACTATTTCCGCTAGTAGAACCGCACCACATAATTCAAGGCGGGGTAGTGATATAGTCTTGACCGGGGCTACTCGGGTTTTTGCGAAGAGCAGATTTACGAACACATGATTCTCGAATTGTACCCTCAGGTATATTGCGGCTGCGTATGCTTTCTCGGAAGCGTCGCAAAAGCCATGTAGTTCGCTGCTCGCTACCGGGGAAAACTGTACCCAACGGGGTATACGAATGCTTTCAATATGTCGGTAGCTTTCTAAAAAATCATGCCATCTATCTAATATCGCGGGGGATACGGCTTCGTCCCAGCCCGTGCCGTCCAGCCAAATAAATACCTTGCATTATCATTTTCGTGGTAATAATGAATGATCCTAGCCAACCTAGCGGATCAAATAATTTTGCTATAGCAGACAATATTGTTCTCTTTGTGAACACGACTTGGTTGTCTATGGGTTTCGTAGAAAAATAGAAATAGTCAGAGTGGGCATTCCACCTGATCCCTAAGGCTTTAACCATGCTAGCATCCTCAAAGTTCAAAAAGTTTTCATTTAATAAGTGCGATCTGGGAATACCTTCCAGTAGTTGATGGCAATTTGAAGTCCACTTCCTGAGGGAGAAGCCGGCTGATTGTAATGCCGCTTGGATTTCGTCCCGTGCCTTGGTGGCGGTGGCAATGGTGTGTCCGCACGCTAAAACGTCGTCGACATACATAAACTGTCGTAGGATGTCCGATGCGATGGGATAGGTTTCCTCTACGTCCTCTGCTAGTTGAAGAAGGGTCCTTATGGCCAGGTAGGGCGCGCAGTTTACTCCGAAGGTCACCGTCTTCAATTCGTATATGCCGATGGGTTCGCTGGTGGATGACCTGAAGACGATGCGTTGATACCTGGTGTCCCTGGGCTCTAGCAATATCTGCCGGTACATCTTTTCGATGTCAATGTTGAATACGTATCGGAACAATCTCCAACGGAGTATGAGAATTGTTAGATCACTCTGAAGAACTGGGCCTGAATGAAGGACATCATTTAAACTTATTCCATTAGCAGTGGGACAGGAGGCGTTAAAAACGACTCTCACTTTAGTGGTGGTGCTTTCTTCCTTAATCACTGCGTGATGGGGTAAAAAATAGGTATCGCATGTATCTGCCGGAACATGCTCTTCTACTCGTGCCATATGAGCTAACGTTTCATATTCTGATACGACTCGGTTATATTCCGTCTGCAATTCGGGATTTTTCGCTAACCGGGTTTCATTTCTGAAAAATTGTGAGCACGCGCTCTTTAGCGGCGGTCCTAATGAGATACCCTTTTTAAAATCCTGCTTAAAAAGCAACGACACGATATATTTGCCATCCTCATTTCTTTTGGTGGTTTTTTGATACAACTCCTCGCAGTAATTTTCGTCTTTGGTATAAATATGGTTTTTGGGAATATCTTCCAGCTCCCAAAATGACGCTATTTGTTTGTCCGGCGATACCTCATTAAAAAACGAAACACACCTGCCGGCTGGGCTGGCCGTTTCCGTTTGGCCAGTTAATATCCAACCAAATACTGTTTCCTGCGCAAGGAGGGTGCCTAAAACATTTTTTCGTATACCGCCTAGCATTATCTGTGCGTAAATATCCCCACCCAGAATAAGATCTACTTGTTCATTTACAAAGAACCTCCGATCTGCTAGCACCAAGTCCGGGAAAACTTGGTGTGTCATGGGGTCAATTTGACAGCTTGCCGGTGAGCTGGGCTAAAACCAATGCTGTAGTGTGTATGCGTACATTCGGGTTTATTGATGACCGCAACTGAATGAAGCATGCCTCTTTCACTTGGGCTGACACCGTGTTGTTTATCCCTGACACTTGTGCATTTAGCTTCCGACAGGGCAAATTTATCCTTCTCTTAAGTCGCTCCGAAATGAACGAGCACTCTGATCCGGAGTCTATTAGGGCGCGGGCCGAAAAGTGTTCATTGTTATAAAATATATTGACTTGCGCAGCGCCTAATAGAACCCCTTTGCTTGTATTCGCGAAACAGGAATTGAAGTTGATTGGTTGATTATTTGCCGTGGCAAACTGACGTTGGGCCTGAGCCTGTGCCGAGGTAGATGGTCTTTGATCTAATTGTGTTTGTTGGGTTGTGGTTGGTCTTGCACTCGTGCCCGCATTTTGTTGAATATGCAGGAGTGTATGATGCCTTAGATGGCAAATGCTACAGTTAAAGGAGCACGTACATTTGGATACTGTGTGTTTCGCTGAGAGGCAATTCAGATACCCCCTACTATCTTTTATAAACGCTACTCTGTCTAAGACAGAGAGCCGTTGGAAGCTTTGACATTGTGACAGCTTGTGGTTATTTTTCTAACAGCATCTGCAAGTGTTTCTAGCTACATTTGCTTGGTAAGCGCCTACTTTCTTTTGAGACGAATCATTATTATGTTTGGGAGCTTTGGTATTTTTGCTACCTGTTAATCCCGAGACTGTTTCCAAGGTCTGGAACCTAATTGATAAAAATTTATACATATCTTCCCATTTTCATATTTCAGTTTTATTCTCTATGGTCTGTTCCCATAAAGCTAGCGTGTTTTCGGGTAGTTTGGTGGATCATAGATATGTGAATACCGCATCCCAATTGCCTATCTCAATTTGATGAGCTTTTAGAGCTGAGATGCAGTTATTTATTTCCCGCTGAAGTGTTTTAATCGCGGTGCCACACTCGCTTTCTACGCTTTCAAGATTGAATAATATTTTTAATTGGGTATTGACGAGAATTCGTTTATTCTCATATCTTTCCCCTAAATTCTTCCACGCTGTGTCAAACCCATCGTTTGTAAGTGGGCATTTTTTAACTATATCCCTTGCCTCACCCTGCGTTTTTTGGTTGACGTGAAATAACTTCTCAACTGGGGTGAGGCGTTTATTCCGTATGTATATTGCCGTGAACATGTCACGGAACGTTGGCCAGGAGAGGTAGTCACCTTTGAATACATCCGTATCGCACGGAGGTAGTCGCATGCTGTGTTCTGGATCAGGTGTCCCTTCTCCCTCCTTATCGCGTTTAGTGAGCTTTGCTATTAATTCAGCCATGGTTGAACTGCCGCGTACATATGCGGCATACGTCGCCTGGTATTTCGGCTTGGCCTGCGCTAACACCTTTTTCTCTGCCGTTTCAGAGTACAAGAGATCCTCATAAGCTAGCTTTGCCTTTCTCCAATTATTCTTTAACTCTTCTTGGTTAATGGCTAGAGTATATTTTGTGTGTTCAGCTTGAGGTCTGTCGTTGAATTCAGCCTCAAACTGTGCCACCTCTTCAGCTACTTTAATGAATTTCTCCATATAGTTTGATCTTTAACAGAGAAGAACTATTATGTAGGGCCTAATTAGAAATTTAGAGTTTGATGCTCAGAAGAAAAGGAAAGGGTTTCAATAACCTAACACCACCAAAAAAAAATTTTTTTAACGCAAAGAAAAACTTTTGGAATCACCTCTTTATGATCTTTTTAAATTTATTATAACCAAATATATATATATATATATGTATGTGCAAGAAAGTGTTATTTTCAGCTCTTCGCCACTGAATACCAGATTTTATGAAAAATAATTATATACGTGTGTGTTATATAAGTATAATAAATATGTGATATAAAAAATACAGTGAACAAAAAATCGAATATAAATGTGAGGATTAAACGACTCGAACCCAATTTATATTGATTTTAAAGAAAAAGAAGATATTGTATTTAAAAGGAAAAACCAGTGAGTCTGTATGTGTGACCGGTGTCCAATATAATATATGAGGTTATGTCTCCTCCGCTAAAATGAATATTGCTGGTGCTAAGTGTCCAAAGAAAAATTTGCTTGCCACAATTAACGCGTGTAGCTAGAGCCAATAAATGGTCTATTGCAATATGAGCGTTTGTGTTTGCGCGTTTAAATTTTTAACGAGCAGAAAGCACTGTGTTAGCGCGTTTTTCAATACTCTAAGAACGACCAAATTGGTGTCATAGAAGTTGGACAAGCACCTTTTGTCACGAATAAGCTCAAAATTTGTTTAATGATTTATAAACGCGATGGTTGCAAGAACCGAAAGTGCAGTGCAGTGGAACGTTTTAAGGAAATTACTAAGATTTTAGGCCACTGACTGCTAGCCTTAGGCTGTGTCCAATACCTCTTACCACGGGTGGGGGAGCGTATCGGATAGACAAAAGGCTTTGTTAATAGCACTGTTTATTCAGTAATTTTTAATCACCGCATGTGATTTATATGAAAAAAAATTTTACCACTTTTTTATTGTGTCAATTTTTTAGCAATTTTTTATCACCGCATGTGATTTATATAAAAAATTTAACCACTCTTTGCTTTGTTTCACTTTTAATTCAATCACATACCTTGTAACCAAACGCTTTTAATAGTGTATTGACGATGAACAAGTTCCGTTGTTGGTGTCCGGAATGGCTTTGTAGTCAACGCTTATATTGTGCTGATTAGTAATGGATTTGAAAAATTGTATTTCTTTAGTTAGTGGACTGTATCTCTGATTCCTTTACTGGCGCTGATGGACCATGAAAACTTGAGCTGGCGGGTTCCGGGCTAGTTTCTCTCGATGGCAGTTAGGAAGAAAAGGCGGTGATTAATATTAAAATTTCAATAGACTTTATTTCACAAATATGCAGTGGAAAATCACAGAAAGAGAGTTTAAAGGAGCAAGCATGAAATTGCTACAATGTTACCTTTAATTTATTCGGGGACTCTGCGTTCTGGCGGTGATGATCGCTGGAGTGACCTTTTTTATGGTTTTGGAAAAACTTGTGGTATAAACAAAAAACTTACGAGCGTGCGTATACGGCTGCGGCTTTAATCCAAGTGAACGAGTTCCCTTTCCACGCATTCCGTTTACCCCCAGAGCTAACAGGCCTTTGGCGGGGTAACTTAACGAAACGTCAATTTTTCTTTTAGTGTAAGTGCTAACGGCTGTAACAAATAAGCGGTTTTGTATCAAATTGCAGTAGGGTGGCCGGCCCTTGATTTTCCTTTGGGGTTAGCCTGCTGGCCTAAACACCCTCATTAATACCTTTAATTTGCTACCCATATCGTGCAAACACATTATAGAGTCACCCCTGGTCCACCTTTATGGCGATATCTAGAAAAGGCGTCCACCTATAGAACTAAGGCCCACTCTCTTTTAAAATACTCATTATCACCTTTTGTTTGATACCCATATTGTACAAACGCATTCTAGAGTCAACCCTGGTCCACCTTTATAACGATATCCCGAAAATGCGTGCACTTATTGAACTAAGGCCCACTCCCAAATACTCATTTATACCATTCATTCGATACCCATATCGTACAAACAAATTCTAGAGACACCCCTGGTCCGCCTTTATGCCGATATCTTGAAAAGGCGTCCACCTATAGAACTAAGGCCCCCTCCCTTTTAAAACACTCATTAACACCTTTCTTTTGATACCCAAATCGTAGAAAAAAATTCTAGAGTCAGCCCTGGTCCACCTTTATGGCGATATCCCTAAATGGCGTCCACCTATAGAATTATGCCTCACTCCCTCTTAAAATACTCTTTAGTACCTTCCATTTGATACACATGTCATACAAACACATTCCAGGGTTACCCTAGGTTCATTTTCCTACATGGTGATTTTCCCTTATTTTGTCTCCATAGCTCTCAACTGAGTATGTAATGTTCGGTTACACCCGAACTTAGCCTTCCTTACTAGTTGTCGTTGACCACCGAATATACTAAAACTTTTTTCAAACTTTTAACTTGTCCCCACTTGTTATATTTTAGAAGTTACACGCGTGTAGATTGAGGGTAGATGAGAGACTAACTTTATTTCAAATAATGAGACTTAAAACTACGTATAAAATATAGAATATAAGTGAGATGAATTTACATGGTTATATAAGTGTACTAGCAGACCCGTCAGACGTTGTTCTTCCCTAAATTTGGTCTATCTCCCACATTTTAATAAGCTTTTTCCGTCTAACTCTGCCCCCCCCCCCCCCCTCACTTTTTCTTAATCCTTTTATTCACTCCTCCCTCCTTCTTTTCGCTTCATGTATCTCTATTTTCGTCTCACTCTATCTCTTTCTCAGTCTCCTCCTTCCCTCTTTTCTTTTAACTAAAGTTTTTCCTATTCTTCTTCATCCCTTATTGCCAGGCAAATCGAATAGGACGTATGTAAATAGTTATGTGGGTATTATTAATTCATGTCTTTATTTCGACTTCGCATGCACATTTATCAGTTTTGCCAGGTTAATGCAACTAAATCGAATATCACAATGAAAATTACTATAACGCTCTCAGCAATAACCTTCATTTGATATCCATATTACACACACATTCTAGGGGTATCCGAGTCCAGGTTTTGCCCATATCTTGAGACCATAGTCACCCAGCTGTATAAAAATTACTCTGTACTAAAGCATTCATCAACATCTTTCATTCGTTATCCATATTCTATAAACACATTCTAGGGGTACCCGCGCCCACGTTTTCGCTTGTATCTCGAGACCCTATTTACCCGCGGGTACGAAAAATACCCCGTATCAAAGTACTCATAAACAGCCTATTAGCCTATGTCTCTCTCCTGATTCTAAGCTACCCCTCCAGCAATTTTCAGTCAAATATGTTCATCCGTTACTTCCTCTTCAATCACTATTTATCTATTAAAAAAGCGCATCAAAATCCGTGGCGTATTTTTAAAGGTTTAAGCATTCAAAGGTACATAGGGGCAGAAAAAGCGACTTTGTTTTATACTATGTAAGATTTATAGATGTGCAATGGAGCATTAACTACATATACATATGTGTATAGCAATATGGATATATTTGAGTGAAATAGAACTATTGTGAGGACCAAATATAACACCATTAATTTGGCCCACACAAAGCGACCCCACATCATATTCGATACAGCACTAACACAACAGCCAGTCACAAAAAGCTATAGCCACAGACCAACCAACAAGTTCAATACAGTATACATCATATTCGATACAACACTAACACAACAGTCAGTCACAAAAGGCTATAGCAACAGACCAACCAACAAGTTCAATACAGCATTGACACAACAGCCAGTCACAAAAGGCTATAGCAGCAGACCAACCAACAAGTCTCAGCAACACAACGGGCAAGCACAACACTTTAATGTCAACACAACAAACTAGCAAATCTCAGCAACGCAACGAGCGTTCGCAACATCGAACAGCAACCATGGCAACGCAACTATTTGAGCCAGCAATACCAAACAAAGCAATAAAAAAAGCAACACAGCAGGACAGAAGTTAGTTAGCACGGAGCTGTGGCCGTGAACAGAGCTACTTGTGGAGCGTCCCTTGAAGTTGTCGGTTCTACCATGCGGACAGGTCGTTTCACAGGAGTAAGTCGTGGCCTCAAGTGGTGAATGTGTCGGTTATACCACCAAACACCGCTTGAGACTTCGCCAGCAATGGCATTACCACAGTAACGCGCACCCGCGAACAGGCAGCGTCCGCCCGCCGGCGCCGACAGTAACAGCGCCACAAACAGCGCTACGCAAGCACATACGTTGGCCGCAGCAACACTACGCAAACATACAACGCTAGCCGCAACAGCATCATAGCTGATATATACGCTGGCCATACCATTACGCCAATCTACTACGCTGGCCGCAACCGCATCATAGCTAATACACTACGTTGGCTTCAGTACTGCGCCGATATACTACGCTGACCACGACAGCGCCCCGATAATATACTGCGTTGACACAGCAAAGTTACGCAAACCTACTACGTCAACTGTACCAGAGTTACCCTCGTGCCGAAGCACGGAGCTGTGGTCGTGACCAGAGCTACTTGTGGAGCGTCCCTTGAAGTTGTCGGTTCTACCATGCGGACAGGCCGCTTCACAGGAGTGAGTCGTGGCCTCAAGTGGTGAATGTGTCGGTTATACCACCAAACACCGCTTGAGACCTCGTGAGCAACGGCACCAACACAGTGACGCGCCCCGCGAGCAGGTGACATTCGCCAGCCAAACTACCACTCTGGTCACAATCGCAAACATACTACGTTGGCCATAGCATTACGCCAATCCACTACCCCGGCCACAATTGCACACACACTACGTCGGTCACAGCATTACGCCAGCCACTACTGAAACGAAAACAACAAATATTTCTTCTCTTGATTGCGAAAAATTTTCCATTTTAAATATAGTGTACATACATATATAGAATTAGAGAAATAAAGTGAATTTATATGAAAACGATTTGCACGGTGTCCCAAATTTACAAATCTAAGCGAACCTTGGACACGGCGAGTATACCCCTAGCACTTATTGAAGAAGCGCCGGGACGGAAAAAGCTTCGTTACAATTGGCGCCCGAGCAGCGACCTGCAAATCGTCACCACGTCAGAAGGAACATTCCTGACGAGAAACCTAACCACAAAATGGTCGACCAAATCGATACCACGTGGTTAGACACAATTTCAAAGGAGCAGCTGATATCCATCACACAGGAATTGGGTACTGAGCAGACAGGTACTACCCGAGAAATCCGAAAGCGCATAGCAGCACTGGCCTCAAAGGCAAATACGGACTCGGAAATCTATGAAAATTTTTTATCCCTACAAGCCACCTACAAGGAAACTACGCACATGAGCGACGTAAATGTGGTTAAGACACCGATTCCGTCGAACGGAGGAGGCACACCGAAGGTCGCCGTTACAACAGTAGAACAAACTCAATTCGCGTTTCCTCCCAGGAATACAGTACCCACACAACAACATGTACCATCAGAAATTACGGCATCATCAACCGGCACATCTCAACCCACGCAACCGTACTTACCAGCGGGAATGACGGCACCAGCCATGAACTATACATGCCAGGTAACTCAAGCACCGACCGTGGTGTTCGCGCCCATCATCGACCAGGTAAGAAAGTGGTCCGTAAAGTATGAAGGTGGACGGGACCCGTTAGCGTTCATCGAACGGTTAGATGAGTTAGGCGAAGTATACGCGCTAAACGGGGACCTCCTGCCAAAAACCATGCCCGAGCTACTAGGGGGCGCCGCGCTACAATGGTACCGCAATAACAATGCGCACTGGGGAGAGTGGACAAGCTTCAAAAAGGATTTTTTACGTTTCTTCCTACCAGTCAGTTACTTCGAGCGGCTCGACGACGACATACGCCAACGAAGGCAGCACAACAAGGAGAGGTATAAGAACTACGTACTAGGAATCCAGAGCTTGATGAGACACGCAGGGTACACCAGCGAACAGCGGCTGGAACGAATCTTCCGTAACAACCACCCCGATTACCAATTTTACATCCGTCGGAGGGACTTCACTAATCTCGCAGAGCTCCTGACACTTGCCGAAGAATACGAGAACATACGCGAGGACTATCGAAGATCATCAGGCGGACATCACCGCGAAGTTAAGCGACACATCGCCAGTGACACAACCCGGGTGTCACCATCAAAACCTGCAACACAACCACCACCACCACCGAACCTAACGAACCGCACGCCTCCAGGCAATGAGAGATACGACCCCAACGGCGTATGCAGGAGATGCGGCGAACGAGGACATGACACCAATCGGTGCCGAAACCCACAGAAAATTTTTTGCTGGGAATGTGGCCGCAACGATATACGAACCATCGAATGCTGCCGCCGACGTCAGGGAAACGACAGAGGGCTCCACGAAGAAGAAGGCGCCGTGAGCCCAAGGGAACGGCAGTAACGATACCCAAGGAACCCAGCGCTGAAACCGCAGTAACAATGTACCAAGAGCATGGTCGCCTCTACGCCGTAGCCAAGCTCGGCGCGGAATCAGCCGAGGCGGTCATCGACACAGGGACATCAAGAAGTTTCGTCTCGAGCAGCTTAGCAGAACGTGTGGTGAACTCGGGAAGCGGAGAAATAGTGAGAGTGGCCATCAAAATAACGATGGCAAACGGGGCTAGCACTACCATCTTCGACGCCATAAGGACTGAGGTACGCCTCGGAGAAGCGTCACTCCACACAGTTTTACACGTCATGCCCGAAGCGATCGACGACATCATACTGGGCCTAGATACGCTAGGAAGCATGGGAGCCACCATATCATGTGGAGAAGGCCACCTCGTGCTAACCAGACCCCTTGCCCAGCACACACCGAATCCTGGAGCCGCGCAAGAAACTATTCAGAGAACAACACCAGCAAGAACGAATATCGCCAGGTACGACAGTCCTGGGACTACTCCAAGTTCAATATCATCCAGAACGGATATCGCCAGGTACGACAGCCCTGGCACTATTCAAAATTCAACACCATCAACAACGGATATCGCCAGGTACGACACCCCGGGGACTAGTCAGAGCATAACACGAGCGATAAAGGGTAACGCCGGGTACGACACCCCCGGAGCCCCATCTGGAACCATTTAGATTGTAACAGCACCGAACAGTAGTAAATTCAAGCACGACGGCATTATGCAAAACAACGACGACGACATACAAGAAGAAGCGGAACGAGTGCGCTGTTTTCTGGCAAAGGAACTCCGAAAATTCGAGAGCATGAGTGGAGTGACGACAATAGCCGAGCACAAGATTGTCCTGATGGATGAACGCCCCATCAAGCAACGTTACTTCCCACGCAACCCAGCCATGCAGACAATCATCAACAGCGAAGTTGACGAATTGCTCCAGAAAGGATGCATCGAGCCATCCTGTAGCCCACACAGCGCACCGATCGTACTGGCCAAGAAGAAAAACGGGAAGTGGAGGTTATGCGTGGACTATCGGCAGCTCAACGCCCGATCCGTACCCGACGCATACCCTTACCCAGAATACAACACATCCTGGACAAACTGCGACGAGCGAAGTACATCAGCAGCTTAGACTTGAAGAACGGCTACTGGCAAATACCACTGGAGCCCAAGAGCCGACCCTACGCAGCTTTCACAGTACCGGGACGCGGATTATTCCAGTGGCGCGTTATGCCTTTCGGCCTACACTCTGCACCCGCAACGTTTCAAAGAGAACTAGATCAGGTTATTGGGCCTGAAATGGAACCCCACGCCTTCGCATACATCGATGACATAATCGTCATAGGATCCACTGTGGAGGAGCACAATCGCAATCTGAGAGAAGTAATGCTACGTCTACAGCGCGCCAACCTCAGAATAAATCCGGAGAAATGCGAATTCTTCAAGAAGGAAATCCGATACCTAGGACACCTAGTAAGCGACAAGGGAATTCACACCGACCCCGAGAAAGTCACAGCCATCAAAGACTTGAAGCCAACAACGAACGTGAAAGAGGTACGCCAATATCTCGGTATAGCATCCTGGTACCGACGTTTCGTACCCGACTTCGCCACGATCAGCCAACCACTCACAACCCTGCTGAAAAAGGGAAAACACTGGAAGTGGGGGGCCGAACAACAGGAGGCCTTGAAGGTCTTAAATCAAAAGCTCACGGAAGCACCGATACTTGCCTGCCCGGATTTCACCAAGACCTTCACCTTACAAACGGACGCCAGCAATTTCGGGCTGGGTGCCGTATTGACACATGACCTGGAAGGCGGAGAACGCGTGATCGCCTACGCCAGCAGGAAACTCAACAAGGCGGAAACCAACTACTCGCCCACCGAGAAGGATTGCCTCGCGATAGTCTGGGGAATACGCAAGATGAGGCCATACTTGGAGGGATACCGATTCAAGGTAATCACGGACCATATGTATCTAAAGTGGTTAAACTCCATCGAAAGCCCTTCAGGGCCTTGGAGCTTCAACAACACACTTTCGACATCGAGTACAGGAAAGGGAAGCTGAACCTGGTAGCGGACGCACTATCACGGCAGATACTGGAGACCCTACGCCTAGCAACGACAACAGAGCCACAATGCAAGTGGTGGCACAAGCGCGTCGGCGAAGTACGCACTAACCCCGATATATTTTCTGACTACATGATACAAGATGGGCAACTGTACCACCATATTCCCTGCCGGTCACACGATGAGGAAACGGTCCCTTGAAAATTTTGTGTACCAACACCACTGCGACAACGAGTGTTAGAAGAAAACCCCAACATCCCAAGCGCTGGACACATGGGCATCCGCCGGACGGTAGCACGGATTGCTAACCGGTATTACTGGCCCGGCATGTTTCGGGACATCAGTCGATATGTACGGCAGTGCGAGTCTTGCCAGAAATACAAGGAGGCACAGCAAAAACCAGCAGGAAAGATGCTCACACCGGTGGCCCAAAAACCATTCGCCACGGTATGCGTCGATTTCGTCGGACCACTCCCACGATCCATACACGGGAACACGATGTTATTAGTATTTTTCGACCGCTTCAGCAAATAGGTGGAATTGGCCCCCATGAGGCGTGCGACAGCAGAGGGCCTTCGCCGCGCGTTCAGAGAACGCATCCTAGCAAGATTTGGTGCTCCCAAGATACTGATATCGCACAACGGCGTTCAGTTCACCAGCACAATGTGGCAGCGTTACCTCAAGGAAATGGGGATACGACAACAATTCACGGCGCCCTACACACCGCAAGAAAACCCAACGGAACGGGCGAACAGAACGGTAAAGAGGATCATAGCGCAACTCACCAAATCACAACACAACAAATGGGACGACTTTCTCCCAGAGATCGAGCTGGCCATCACTTACTTACTTACTTAATTGGCGCTTAACCGTCTAAATGGTTATGGCCGTCCAACAAGGCGCGCCAGTCGCTCCTTCGCTCCGCCAACCGGCGCCAATTGGTCACACCAAGAGGGTTTAAATCGTTTTCCACCTGGTCCTTCCAACGGAGTGGGGGCCGCCCTCTACCTCTGCTTCCATAGGCGGGTTCCGATAGAAACACTTTCTTGGCCGGAGCATCATCTTTCATTCGCATAAAATGGCCTAGCCAGCGCAGCCGCTGCGCTTTAATTCGCTGGACTATGTTGATGTCTGCGTATAGCTCGTACAGCTCATCATTAAATTTTCTTCGGTACTCGCCATCGCCAACGCGTAGAGGTCCATAAATCTTTCGAAGGACTTTTCTCTCGAACACTCCCAAAGCCGCTTCATCTGCTGTTGTGATGGTCCATGCTTCTGCCCCATATAACAGGACGGGTACGATAAGTGACTTGTAGAGTACGATTTTCGTTCGCCGAGAGAGTACTTTACTTTTCAATTGCCTACCTAGTCCAAAGTAGCATTTATTGGCAAGATTGATTCTTCGCTGGATTTCAGTGCTGATGTTGTTGCTAGTGTTGATGCTGGTTCCCAAATAAACGAAGTCTTTTACTATTTCGAAATTATGGCTGCCAACAGTAGCGTGGTTGCCAAGGCGCATATGCGCTGACTCTTTGCTCGATGACAGCAGGTACTTCGTTTTGTCCTCATTCACCATCAAACCCATCTTTACCGCTTCTTTTTCCAGCTTGGTGTAAGCAGAACTAACAGCGCGGGTGTTTAGGCCGATGATATCAATGTCATCAGCATATGCCAGTAATTGCACGCTTTTATAGTATATTGTTCCAGTGCGGTTAAGTTCTGCAGCTAGTATAATTTTCTCCAGCATCAAATTAAAGAAATCGCAAGATAGGGGGTCACCCTGTCTGAAACCTCGTTTAGTTTCGAACGGCTCGGAGAGGTCCTTCCCAATTCTGACTGAGCTGATGGTGTTGCTCAACGTCATTTTGCACAGCGCGGCATATAGGCAGCTCCTTTTCGTGCTGTCGAAGGCGGCTTTAAAGTCGACGAAGAGGTGATGTGTGTCGATTCTCTTTTCACGGGTTTTTTCCAAGATTTGGCGCTTTGTGAAAATCTGGTCGATGGTAGATTTACCAGGTCTGAAGCCGCACTGATAAGGTCCAATCAGCCGGTTCACGGTGGGCTTCAATCTTTCGTACAATACACTTGAAAGGACCTTATATGCGATATTAAGTAGGCTGATTCCACGATAGTTGGTGCATTTTGCAGTATCCCCCTTCTTGTGGACTGTGCAAAGAACACTTAGACTCCAACCGTCGGGCATGCTTTCGTCTGCCCATATTTTGCTAAGAAGCTGCTGCATGCGCCTTACCAACTCCTCGCCGCCGAACTTGAATAGCTCCGCAGGCAATCCATCAGCGCCCACGGCCTTGTTGTTTTTCAATCTGGTTATTGCTATTCATAATCGGGCGGGGGGACATATATTCCATCATCATCGATTGCGGGATCGGGTTCTTCATCTCTGCGCGGTGAATTGCTGCCTCCATTTAGGAGAGCAGAGAAGTGTTCCCTACATAATCTAAGCGCTCTCTGGACATCAGTTACAAGGTCGCCGTTTTCATTCCTACAGGAGTTTGCCCCGGTCTTAAAACCTTCCGTCTGTCGCCGTATTTTTTGGTAGAATTTTCGGGCGATATTCCTGGTGGCTAGCAGCTCAAGCTCCTCGCACTCACGCCTTTCTGCTTCTGCTTTTTTCTTCCTGAAAAGGCGTCCCGCTTCCCTTTTCAACTCACGATAGCCTTCACACACTCCTCTTGTCGCGCTCGCTTTTAACGCGGCATTCTTCATCATACCAGTTGTTTTTTCGTGGCCGCCGGTAACCAATTTTTTCCTCGGCGGCGGTACGAAGTGCTTTGGAGATATGCTCCCACTGCTCCTGAATTCCTTCAGGATGAGTTATGCCCTCAGAGTGCAGGTGTGAGAGTCGAGTTGCGAAATCATTGTCAGTCTGTTGTGATTGAAGCTTTTCGACGTCTAGCTTTCCTTGTGTTTTTTGTTCCTTGTTTTTAGCCGCGTTGAGGCGGGTGCGTATTTTGGCTGCAACGAGATAATGGTCCGAATCGATGTTAGGTCCTCGGATTGTGCGCACATCTAAAACACTGGAGGGATGCCGTCCGTCTATCACAACGTGATCTATCTGATTGCGAGTATTTCGATCAGGAGACAGCCATGTAGCTTGATGTATCTTTTTATGCATGAACCTCGTGCTTGATATGACCATGTTTCGAGCACCGGCAAAGTCAATCAGCCTCAGTCCGTTAGGAGAAGTTTCATTGTGTAGGCTGAACTTTCCGACTATAGGGCCAAAAACACCTTCTTTGCCCACTCTGGCGTTAAAGTCGCCAAGCACGACTTTTATATCATGACGGGGGCAGTGCTCGTATGTGCGTTCTAATTGTTCATAAAAAGTGTCTTTCACCTCATCGTCTTTCTCCTCTGTCGGCGCATGGGCGCAGATGAATGATATACTAAAAAATTTTGCTTTTATTCGGATAGCGGCGAGACGCCCGTCCACAGGCGTGAACGCCAGCACTTGGCGACAAAGTCTCTCTCCCACCACGAATCCGACGCCGAAACTGCGCTTATTCGCATGGCCACACCAATATATGTCACAATTTTTGATCTTTTTTCTTCCTTGCTTCGTCCAACGCATTTCTTGGATGGCGGTGATGTCAGATTTTGCTTTGACGAGGACATCAACCAGCCGGGCATCTGCACCAATCCCATTCAGGGAGCGGACGTTCCAGGTGCATGCCCTCAATTCATTGTCCTTCAAACGTTTGCCATGGTCGTCATCAATAGAGAGTGTATTTATCCGAGGCTTGTTGTTATATTTCATTGGAGTATGGTTTTACGTGGCGGGTCCCAAGCCCAGCGCACAACCCGCTCAGCGGGGGTGAAAATATTACTTGGCACGTTTATATAGCGAGCCGCTTGCTCCAAGACAGAGGTGTACAGACGCTGCCGATGAGATCTCCCCCGGCTAGCCCTTAAACCGATTATGTCAGAGTGGCCTAGCCAGGTTGTCGCCTTCTCACATTAGCTCGCCGCAAAACGGGTGTTTAGCGGCTACCCAGAGGATACTTGGCCGCAAGCGACCGGCAGTAGTGAGCTGCTTGAACCGCATGCAAAAGAATCGCTCTGGCCATTCCCAGGTGAATGGCGGTCAGAAGCTTTCCCCACTTTCGTGGACTTCTACACACGGCCCTCCCTCCATCAACACCAGTGTAACCGCGTCCACAGGGTACAGTCCAGCCTTTCTCGTACAAAGACGGGAACCGCGATTACCAGGGGCATTGTTTGACGAGGTCAACCTGGGGACGGGCACAGCCACCACCACGGCAGAAGAAAAATCCGACAGAATGCAAGAGGCATTCAGAATAGTGAGGCAGAACATGGAACGAGCAGCGGCAGACCAAGCACGGCATTACAATCTACGGCGGAGAAAATGGAGCCCCGTAGTCGGCGGACTAGTACTCGCAAAGGAACACCATCTCTCCAAGGCCGGGAAAAATTTCGCGGCAAAGTTGGCCCCCAAATATGACGGACCCTACCAAGTCCTAGGATATGTATCCCCAGTGATACTCAAAATACGAAAACCCAAAGGAGGAAAGGAAAAAACTGTCAATATCACGGAACTAAAAGCATATCATACAGCAGAGATCATCGCGTGAAACCAAACAAATTTAGGGAGAATAATTTTTTTTATTATTAATTAATATCAAGGACAATCAAGCGCCGGTCATTCCAACGCAAACCACCGAGGTGACAACATCGTTTTCTTTTGCTACGAATTTTGTTTCACAAACCAATAATCTACAATGCAGAGCTATAACGCTAGACTAACCAACGGCGTCAAGCGTATGCGCCAGCGCTACGAGGAGGAGGAAGCAAAACGCCCGAGGGCCGTATTGCTGGAAGGAGTTACAGGCGCCGACGTCAGCCACACGCGTGCAACTATACGCGCAAACAGGTACGCTGACGTCGAACACATCATTACACCACTAAACACTACTGGGGCCGACGTCAGCCACACGCGTGCAACTATACGCGACAACAGGTACGCTTACGTCGTACACGGCATTACACCATTAAATACTACAGGCGGCGACGTCAACAACACGCGTGGAACTACACGCGCAAACATTTAAGCTGACGTCGCACGCATCATTAAACTACCACACATCACGGGCACCAATGACAACACCACGAACACCGAACCACTCACGGCCAAGGCCCACAATAAGACCGAAGCATCGCCGATAACATTCACACTCGGTAGGATAGAAGTGAAGGCAGGGAAGTTGCCGGCAGCCATCGAGTTCCCCTCCAATGAGGACACAGCTCCACCGGAAAAGCCACAGTCGCCGAAAATTATCGAGCTCTCCTCGGATGAGGACACAGCCCCACCGCCGAGAGACACGCCTAAAATAATATTCCCGGCAGGACCAGGCGGCATAACCCTCTATACGACTGACCTCGACACTCTCAGAGAATCGAAATGGTTGACCGACACCGTCATTGACGCTTGGACAAAGGGACTGGAAGAGCAACATGAGCAACAAAATACGACTCTCAGCCCGTTCGTGATCTGGCAGCTGACCCAGAAGAGTGACACGGAGGAAGACTACCAACGCATACGCCGATGGGTCCGGAACGTCGACCTGTTTGACAAGAGTGCGGTCCTAGCACCCCACAACACAGCTAACCACTGGTACCTGCTCGGTCTGGCAAACGCAGCAGTCACCCACCACGTCACCGACACGGAATGCTGGCAGGAACGATATATATGGGTAGCAGACTCAATGCACAGGGCCAGAGTCCCCCACGCAACCCAGGTTTGGGCACATTTCCTCCGGTGGGAATACATACAGCGGTACGGACACGACGGTTTTAAAGCGCATGAACTAATACTCGAGGTGCCCCAACAACTCAACAACAACGACTGTGGCGTCTACGTAGCCGATAATAAGGAGAGGGTTTTACGATACACAGGGAGCGGAGAAGAATACCCGGAATGTGTAAACAGCCGTTCACGGAGGAAATGGCGAGCAAGAAGCGCACAGAAATGCTGGCACGGTTCCTACGAGACGGCCGAAAGCCCAAGGAAACCATACAAAACACTACCACCACATACCACTCTCACGCAGCTCCACAACTAAGCACGGAGGACAACACCCACCCCATAATACCGGACACCAAAACGAAGCCACACACGACAACAGAAGACCTCCAATTAATAGCCATCGAGGCTATAGACGCAGATGGACCAATGCTGGACCGATTCCCGGAGATAGCAGGGGAGGTACGGGACAAACTCCGACGCATCGCCGAAGGCAGAACCTACTCCCGAACACGGTTCGTGACAGAGAAATACCGGGTCACCATAATGAAAAGCAAGGCTCGCATACGACTTCTGAATATCGGGGGCTCACTCTCCGAAGTGGGGGGGGGGGGGGGGGGGGGAGTGTGAGGACCAAATATAACACCATTAATTTTGCCCACACAAAGCGACCCCACATCATATTCGATACAGCACTAACACAACAGCCAGTCACAATAGGCTATAGCAACTGACCAACCAACAATTTCAATACAGCATACATCATATTCGATACAACACTAACACAACAGCCAGTCACAAAAGGCTATAGCAACAGACCAACCAACAAGTTCAATACAGCATTGACACAACAGCCAGTCAACCAACAAGTCTCAGCAACACAACGGGCAAGAACAACACTTTAATGCCAACACAACAAACTAGCAAATATCAGCAACGCAACGAGCGTTCGAAACATCGAACAGCAACCATGGCAACGCAACCATTTGAGCCAGCAATACCAAACAAAGCAATAAAAGGAGCAACACAGCAGGACAGAAGTTAGTTAGCACGGAGCTGTGGCCGTGACCAGAGCTACTTGTGGAGCGTCCCTTGAAGTTGTCGGTTCTAATATGCGGACAGGTCGTTTCACAGGAGTAAGTCGGGGCCTCAAGTGGTGAATGTGTCGGTTATACCACCAAACACCGCTTGAGGCTTCGCCAGCAACTGCACTGCCACAGTAACGCGCATCCGCGTACAGGCAGCGTCCGCCCGCCTGCGCCGACAGTAACAGCGCCACAAACAGCGCTACGCAAGCACATACGATGGCCGCAGCAACACTACGCAAACATACAACGCTAGCCGCAACAGCATCATAGATAATATATACGCTGGCCATACCATTACGCCAATCTACTACGCTGGCCGCAACCGCATCATAGCTAGTACACTACGTTGGCTTCAGTACTGCGCCGATCTACTACGCTGACCACGGCAGCGCCCCGATAATATACTGCGTTGATACAGCAAATTTACGCAAACCTACTACGTCAACTGTACCAGAGTTACCCTCGTGCCGAAGCACGGAGCTGTGGTCGTGACCAGAGCTACTTGTGGAGCGTCCCTTGAAGTTGTCGGTTCTACCATGCGGACAGGCCGCTTCACAGGAGTGAGTCGTGGCCTCAAGTGGTGAATGTGTCGGTTATACCACCAAACACCGCTTGAGACCTCGTGAGCAATGGCACCACCTCAGTGACGCGCCCCGCGAGTAGGTGACATTCGCCAGCCAAACTACCACGCTGGTCACAATCGCAAACATACTACGTTGGCCATAGCATTACGCCAATCCACTATCCCGGCCACAATTGCACACACACTACGGCGGCCACAGCATTACGCCAACCACTACGCTGAGCGCCAACATACGACGCGGGCCACAACAGCGCTACGCAAGCACATTACGTTGGTTACCACACCACGCTGGCCACAACTGCACTACGCACACATACTACGGTGACCACAGCAGAGTCACGCAAATACACGACGGTCAACCACATTAGGGTTTGCGTACATACACGCAAACGCAAGGCGTCACCGAAACACGTTTTACACGCACTCAGGCAACGACCAGCCGGGCGTCCAAACGGGACGTTCCTAACGGGACACGCACGCCGACGCAGGGTGTCACAAAACACATTTACACACACACAAGCAACGACCATCGAGGCGTCATAACGGGACACGCGTACCGTTGGCCCACTACGCAGTATAGAGCAAGCATACAGTGAAACGAAAACAACAAATATTTCTTCTCTAGATTACTTAAAATTTTCCATTTTAATTATAGTGTACATACATATATAGAATTAGAGAAATAAAGTGAATTTATATGAAAACGATTTGCACGGTGTCCCAAATTTACAAATCTATTGTAAGCGAACCTTGGACATGGCGAGTATACCCCTAGCACTTATTGAAGAAGCGCCGGGACGGAAAAAGCTTCGTTACACTATAACAGTAGGTGAATACGCATATTAATGTTCAGTGTAAATTTTTGTACATATCTCCAAAGAACTGAATACTTCAAACAGGCACTTATATCATCAGCAGGAGTTGATCGAGGAATAACAGGCAATGTTTGTTGAAAATCCCCTGACAATAATATCAAAGCACCACCAAAAAGCTGTTGATTACCACGTAAATCTTGCATTGTTCGATTAATTGCTTCTAGTAATTTTTTATTCGCCATTGTACACTCATCCCATAAAATAATTGACGTTAATCGCAGAACTTTTGCCATAGCAGAATTTCTTGAAATATTGCAAGTTGGAGTTTCAATCATCTGTACATTCAATGGCAATTTAAATGCAGGGTGTGCTGTCCGACCATCTTCTAATAATGTAGCAGCAATTCCCGAAGATTTAAGTGCCAATGCAATTTTCTGTTCCGATCGAATAGTCGTTAAAATCAGTGATATAAAGAACGTTTTACCTATACCAACAGGTGCATCCAAGAAATATGATCCACTTGCATTATTGGAAATGGCTTGCATGATTGTGTCATATACATGTTTTTGCTGAATATTTATTTTGGTTATAATCGATTGTACAAATAAACGCAAATTATTAGAATTGAATTCCTGCTCACGTTGCAATTCACGATCAAACAGTTCATGCATCTCACGATTTGGTGCGATCATACCCAATTGTACTAATGTTTTATTTGCAATAGTTAGACACATATCTTCAATTATTATCAAAGCTTCGTTGTACATTTCCAAAGTCATAAGCAAATCAGGATTTCTTGCATACGAATTAAAATATCTTCTGCAATATAATGTTTATATTTGTTCCATAATTCAAGTGGATTTGATGGCATACATGTTGATAATATAATGGCAAATAGCATTCGTATTTGTTGAGGATGAGCCGAAATAGATACATCATGAAGTGTTGAATCCCAATGTGCATCATCCTCCAACAAATGCAAAAGCTGCCATGCTTCACGGTATGTTTGACACAAATGACCGTTGACTGGGGTCTACCACGTTATCCCCAAAATTAAAATCCCAAAACAAAAGCCCCAAATCAAAATCCCCAAACTCAAAATCCCCAAAATCAAAATCCCCATTTTATGTGTGAAATAAATTCAAATTAGATTTAAAATCGCCGCGACCAACAAAGGCTAATATTCCATACAAACTTTCTGCATAGGCGGCCTTCGGCCGCGCTTATAAAAAATAACCCTGGGCTACGCCATGCCAAGTCCGGATGTGTGGTATAACCGTGGCTACCGCCACGGTGATGTCCTTCTGCGTAGTACACGCTTCTGTTAGCTTGTTCCAATTAGAGCGACTAGCAGTCCTATATATGGATAAGTAAAAATATGTATTGCCAAAACGTGAATATATAGTTATACATACGTAAATATGAATGAAAGAGGAAAGATATTGCTATTTTTTACACGGTCATGATGTTTTTCATAGCACTGGGATTTTGTGTTTGGGGAAAAACACTCAACATTGTTTGGATGTACTGTATATATTCTCCCAATTGCATCTGTTTGGAAAATGCCAGGATGTCCATGAACTGCTGTTCCTTGTTTACGTCTTTGAAAGTTTTTCGAAGACATATTCCATGTGTAATACTGAGGCACTTCAGAATATATCAAAGTTATCGCAAATGTATCAGTTTCGCATAATTTGAAAAAAGCTGTTAACGTAGTTGCTCCTCTTTCCACACGTTGGCCATTCTCAATATGTACAACCAAGTGAACAACCGCAGGATGCCTTTCGTGCAATGGAAACGACATAATCCTCCAGATAGCTTCATTGCTACTAATATGTCCCCCATTTGATACTGAGTAATTTCACCATTTGTATTATCACAAGCAACACCGAAAATTCCCATATCGCTCCCTTTATTTACATACTTGCAAATATATTTAATGGATTTGACAGAATTACAATATTCCACATTTATATGAGTATTGAATATTTTCGATAATAATGGACAATAGGGAACCACCCAACGATTATCAACTTCAACTTCCTGGTTATGCATTCTAATGGTTGCCGTTTTTCCATTATCATTAAGTGATCTACGTCGGTACAACGGATATCCGTCATTGCCCGTTATTGTGTCTGAAGTAAATTGCCTTGGGTATCGTTTCGAACACTTTTCATCAATCATACATGGTGAATTCATATTTAGTTCACCGCACGGTCCATGTATCATGTTTTTAACGACAACTTGAAATAACTCAGGATCAGCCGTGTGATCAGGAATTTCAGCTGATATAAGGTTATCGATTTGATCCGGAGTTATTTTATGTACCATCAAAATTAGTATATGTGCGTGCGGCAATCCCCTTTTCTGCCATTCGATGGAGTACATATGGCAACGCACCTCAAGATTCCTGCCTGCATTCCTTGTACTTGCCGCTCAGGTTGGGTGCATTATCAAACGACTGACCACGACAGTATTGGATATCGATATTAATTTTTTGTAAAACAAGAAGTAAAGCATCTGCCATGTTTTCACCCGTGTGCCCACAATTTAGGATGAAAGTGAGGATCCATTGAGGATATGATAATGAAAAATAAAACTCTTTGCGAAGGACATCATACTTTTTATATTATCATGCAAACACTTTGGTTAATAATATCATTGTACATTATAATACAGATGACTAAAAGATAAATGTTTTGGATTTCACACATTTCTATAGTATAAATTTCAAATGATACAATGCGTATACCTACTACTTATGCAATCCTTTTTGAGCTTTTTTGCTGAAAATATTTCATAATATCTCCTAAAAACCTATCTCTTTCTGAGCTCAGAAGGACTAAACTGTTGAGCCGCTCTTCCCCCATACATGTACGAAGTCCATTTTTAATTAAATTGATTTTGGAAAACGATCTTTCACTTGTGCAATTTGTTTCCATCATTGACAACAATAAATGTAAAACAATCTCCGAGTTGACAAGTGTATACTAAAGATTGTTTTCTTTGATGATGCTGTACCACACCATTCAATACATTATTTTTCCCCTTTTGTGTGGAAATTTGCAAAAGGTTTTAGTTAGATTAACGAATGTGCCACAGTGTCTTCAAAATCTCTCGGATATGTTTCCACAAGCTTGTTAGCGTTCAATTCGATTTCTTCTAATTCCATGGGCATCAGTTCACCAATGAAGTTGAATCTCTCAAAAACTAGTCTCCAAGTGCACCAATTATTCATCAGTAACAGGAAGGAAAGCTTCCGTGCGGAATTCATCTGTAGTTGAAAGATGTACTGCCGATGAGAGCCAAGGGGTTGCAAGCGCACATTTGCTAATCGAACTTGTACAGACACAAAGTCAGTTGTCTCTTAAAACTTGTTTGCAGCCGCTTCGTAAGAATCAAACGCATCTCTTTTTGATTTTACAATAGTAGGAAAGTCAAAGTGCTAACAATTTAAAAGGCTGATCGGAGGACTTGGAATAGATTTAATGGCTGAATCAAATCTTTGAAGCATATCATGACAAAAAGTAACGTATAAAGCTATTACGAAAGAGCACAATTCCTTTGATAGTCTCTTCTTCTAGCCACTTCTTTCTATTCAGCGTCATTCCGAATGGTTATCATTGATTTTTGAGGGCACCAATCCAACTTCCACAGACATTGTATCATGAGCATGACATGACCAGCAAGTATCACTCAAATGTTTCGCACTGCAAGATACTTTGAGTGAAGACAGGTTGCTCATTAACATCTCGTATCTCATCGTTGATCTCGTAAAAAATACAAAAACTCGTCTAGAAAATTAAAAAGAGCACTACATGGAATCACGCACTGGCTGCTGCATTGCCCGCTAGATTTGTAATATAAGCCGCTCCAGGGTCAGGCGAAAGTCACACTAACCTCTACCAATTAATAACACAATTAGGAGAGAGAGAGTGGGAGAGATATGCCGCGGATGATAGCGCAGGAGCGGAAGTGGGCCTTAAAGTTGACGGTACGGGTCGCGGTTCTCAGGGAACGGTGGTGATGATCCTCAAATAATATCTTACCCCCAGAGAAAGCTTACTCGCATTGGTTACGGCGGCTTACGGTGGTGCACCTAGGTGAAGTATACCTATGTTAGTGATGCCAAACGTACAAATATATGTATATACATGGTTGCTTGGTAGACTAAGTACTCCTCTCAGGGAGCCTCGGACAAGAGTCCTAGCGACCATGAGCTGTGTAGTGAAGTCCACATTTGTATTCGGCTCGGCACCTCAATGAGGGAGCGGGGGAGGGAGATGCTCCTCGGCCACTCTGAGTTAACTGCCCGCGCCTCACGCCATCCTTATAGATGCGCAGTACTCCTCTCAGAGAGCCTCGGACAAGAGTCCTAGCGACCATGAGCGGTGTAGTAAAGTCCACCTTTGCATTTGGCTTGGCACTTCAACTAGGGAGCGGGGGAGCGAGATGATCCTCGGCAGCCCTGGGTTAACTGTCCGCGACAAATGCCACCCGTATTGGTATTTACGGCAGGACAGGTCCTGGACTCACCTTGGGGGAACTACCTGTGCGTCTTTCGAGGTAGAATGAGAGCGTATCGCCTTATACCACGGGCGCCTTGGGGGAACTACCCGTGCCCATCCATCCTTCAAGGTAGGAAGAGAGCGTATCCCCTTCTACACCGTGGGACGTTGTGCAAAGGTTGGTTTCCCATAGGTGAGGGGGGGGGGGGATCCATGAGCCCGATGGGTTCGCTGGGAGTCTTCCCCGTTCACCTTGGGCCCCTTTGATACCTACCATTGGAAGTTTGGCCTCAGCCTTACTTACCTAGGTGAAGTATGCAGTGAGTGATGGCGTTTGCCATTTCATACTTGGTAGCGAATAAAATTGTTAAGAATTCAGCTCATCAATAACTCCTCGTTATGATAGCGAATGAAAAATGCATGTCAGATAGTCAGTACCACGCGTGGTGAGTATGTTTGGTTGTTCACTGTTGGTACTTGGCATATTATGTGCGGGTGGTTGTTCGCTGTGCAAGGCGATCGTAGGGTATGTATATTTAATTGGCATATTATGTGCGGATGGTTGTTCGCTGTGCAAGGCGATCGTAGGGTATGTATATATAAAAACATTGTACATTGTATTGTTTTATTATTATTTTTTCTTTGTGTTTCTTTTGTAGGAATGTTTGTATAAAATTGAACATTTTGTTTGACAGGTATTTTGTAGCAATAAGAAAAAAAAGAAAAACGTATTTATTTGAACAATATTTTTTTTTCTTAGTATTAGAGATTAATGTTTATGTTATATATAGAAAATACAAGTATTCAGTTGAACAAAAAAAAAATTTTTTTTTTTTGTAAACAAAACTTTTGTTTTAATTGTTAAAAAAAAAATTTTGTGACAATAATTTGATAAGATGCAGTATATATGCTTGAGCAGTAATTTGATTATATGATTCGTGCGTACAATAGTTTTATGGTTTTATGGAAAACAAGTGTAAAATAAAAAATTGTAAAATAGTCAGCTAGCAAAGTCATATCATGTGATTGGTTGATTGAACAATGGTGTGTATCATTCAAAAAATAATTGTTTTTCTCTACGTGTCTTGCTGTTGGTTTTTTATTTTTTTGTCTTTTTACAGTAGTAACAATACATATAAAAGTATAGTTTTATTCTTCTCTTCTTACTAATAGCGTGTATAAAAAAAAATTTTTCCTATGTGTATAACTTTATATAAATAAAAAAGAAATTTAACTCCTTTTTTTCTAAGCTTGCATGGATTTTTTTTTTTACAATGTTTGTTAACATGCAGTGGGGTAAAAAAAATAAAAAAAAAAAATATAAAAAATATTGTGTGCATCGGGACCGAAGTTTACGGTGGCGCTCAGGTCAATCCTTATAATTATTCCCTTGTGCCCCGCGATCTTCACTAAAGCATGGTCTGCGTCCATCTGCGTGCAGTCACATTCTGTTTGCCATATCGAAAGTGCCATCGGGGCGTATTCTTCTTTGGTCGCTTCACACAGTCTATTTTTTGAATGTTTTCTCCGCTTCATCTTCGCTTATCTTTTTCGGTGCCTTGCTGGTGTTCTCGTAATTTTGATCTAATTCTGTGGGTCGAGCTGTTTCGCCTTCTACCTTTTCACGGTCGGTTGTGTCGTCTGCGCACTCTTTAATGCTTAGCAGCGGGTGTAATGTTTGCATCAAGTTGGGATATAGCGGGGGCCGTGAAATATTTATACCCGCTGTATGATCGCCTTGTTGGGTGGCCATGGCCTTGCCTCGAATGGCGGTACCCATTCCTTTACCTTTTGTGGCAAATCCGGTGGGACTGGATGACGCATCGTAATCTGTAATGATAAGCGCAAAGTTATATACCTGTTCTGTTAGGTAGAGATATTACTGGTTCAGCAGTGAGTGAATGTTCGTCGGTGTAGGGTTTTAAGTCCTGTAGATGCGTAAGCGCTGCCCGTTTGTGAGGCTCTTCGGTGTGTATCAGCTGGATTGTATTGAATGATACCTATTTTTCTACCACATATGGACCGGAGAACTTTGGTGCTAATTCTTGTGTAAACTGATTGATCGCGTAGGAGAGAGGATGCTCACGTTTCATCAACTTTTTCCCAAACCTGTGGCTTCCAGTGTCTACGGCGCAGGTCTTAGTACTTTTTTTGTGTCTTAGCTGATTTAGCCAGATTCTTCTTGACCTCTTCCCATAGGTCGGTTATCGTTGGGGATACTGTCGGTGATTCTTCGGGGACGGCGCCTTCGGTGCGTATTTGCTGGGCTCTCGCGATGTTTCTTTCAAAGTTAATTTCAGCAGCCGATACTTGGGTAGCTTCGTGATGTGCTGTGTTCATAGCGAAAGCGATTTGCGAGATTTCCCTGTCCCATGTGCGTTGATCGGCTTTTGAGCGCTGCGCTATCATGGTCTTTATTACCCTGTTCGCTCTTTCGGTCGGGTTTTCGTGGTGGGCGTATGCGACTGTGAATTTGTGGATAATTCGATGTTCGTCGAGGAATGAGGTTAATGCTTTCCCACGAATTGTGTACCGTTGTCGCTGAGGAAGACTTTTGGGCACCCAAAGCGGTACACCACCCGTTTCTGTAGAGCCTTGATAATGCTCATGGTTGTTGCTTGCCTCATTGTTATTAGTTCCACCCACTTGGAGAATTTGTCGACTCCGAAGTGCCCTGCGGTGGCGGAGTCGTGTACTTCCTTGAGAACGTTTATTTTGTGGTTGGCCGAAATACAAAGTTTCCATTGCGGCGAGCGGTCGAGTTTATTCCGTGTTGTTATGCGTCTAAACAAGCGGTTATCGACGACCTGATAGTCGGGATGGCGGCTGGGGTTCTGAAAAGTTTTGTCCATTTTGCTGTTATACCAGTTCCTGTTCGTATTACTTGTGATACACATGATGTCCGCCTCGTCATCACGTATTGGGAGTGGGCATCGGGAGAGTGTGTCTGCTACTATGTTTAACGCCCCTTTTCGATATCCGATGTCGAAGTTGTATTTCTGGAGCTCTAGCGCCCATCGGGCGAGCCGTCCGGAGGGGTTTTGTAGTAAGTTTAGCCAGTTTAATGAATAGTGGTCGGTGATAACGGTGAATCGATAGCCATCCAGATATGGCTTGTTACGTGGCTGACTGTTTGTGTGGTGAGGAGCGGCGGCAAGCAGGTATGCTTGCGGGCCCAGGCTAGCTCGTCGTCTTGGGCGGGGTATTGCACCACCGACCTCACCCGCAGCCACATGAACAAGAAGGGTTCATACCTGTATATGTTGTAAAAGAAGGGAAAGCTGAAACAGATGTAAACATACGTGAGGGGCAAAGTTAAGAGGGGAAAAAGATGAAGGCAGTGCAACTTGCACCGCACCGTGGGCATTGTGCTGGCTCCTATCTACTTACAGAGCGCCCAAACCTGACACTAGTCCGTCCGTCCGTCAACAAGTCATTTCCCTATGTTCACTTTCACTTACCCTTTTCGCGCGCAAGCGCAGCACCTACACCAAATATTGTCAACCTAGCCCTGCATAATGAATATATTCAAATTTCATACAAACATACTAACAATTTTATTCATAAATTCAATTTCCTTAGTCTGTAAAAGAAAACTATGAGTTTAGCCAATAGAGAAAAATCTTATATAAGGCTTAAATTAACTTTCAACTAATAAAGCTGCCGCTTGGTTCTTAGACTACCCTAATGCCAATGCATTATTATACAATTCATTTAGGGAAGGAGAAACTCAAACTTCAAATAAATTCAAACTAAGCTAGACTTATTCCGACACTCCTTAATGCCCTCTCATTGGCCAATTAAATTCCAATTCTAAAGGGTACAGAAAAAAAATAACAAAATAAAAAAATTCTACTATAGAAGTTCAAAGCCTGCCTTTAAATGAAAAAAATGAAAAAAAAAAACAAAACCCTAATCCCTGACCTATCCCAATAATCAATTATGGAAGCAAAAGCAGTTCTTAAATAGAGCAAAAAAAAACCAGTTTGGCATATTAATAAAATGTGTGTATGTTTGTAGCTATGTATATACATCTATTCCTTGGGCTGAGGTTTCCTCTTTTGCTTATCTTCTATTTTCTCAAGAAGATCAGGCAGTATATGTTAATAGATGAACATACATTCGAGTATGTGTAGTGGCAAAAATAGTGTACTCAAACTTCACTCACCCAAATAATCTTACTCCAACGGCGCCGGTGTAGTTGAGTGGATGTGCTGAATTTGCTGAAATAGTAAATAACGCTCAAACATACATATATACATACATCTACTACGCTCAGTCACTCGATCAGGTCACTCGCTTGTGATCTTGATTTGTGGGTAACATGGTAGTGATCAATTCATAGTCGTGGCGACAATGCACAAAAGAAATGCGCTTAACAAAAACAACGGACTAAAATTGGAAATGCCTAGCTATTTTCACACAAAAAAATGCTCTTGCCGTTCAACGCAGGCACTTAATGCAACATCAATAATAGCATGATAGTTTCGGCAATGGTGAGAAAAAATACATTTTTGATATAGCTAGAAAGTGAGGAAACTCCCGTTGTTTTTGTCTTTTTAAGTCGAAGAACCCACATGTATAGCTAGAACTATGTGGAAAGTGAACCTCACAAAATGTCATGCAAGGGAATGAACAGAAACTTTAAGCAAGGCCAAACAACATTTAGAAGCACCGATTACCTTAACACAAAATTTAAATAGCAAAAAAAAAAAAAAACAATTGCAACTAAACCAAGAAATGAATAGTCGAATTATAAGTCTAAATCTGGCAGGGAATAAACTAGCCAACGCGAAATTCCCTTTCCCCCTTAGTCTCTGTTCCACTTTACTCTCGGTTTCTGGGAAAAATTACCCTATGAGAACAACTAGCTACATTACAATACAATATGTATATAAAAGTATAAATTAGTGGATTTTGTTGTTGTTGCCTCTGCTAGTTGATGCTGCCGTCACAAAAATGTTGCTGTAGCGTTTCGTGGTATAAATGTGGCTAGCTGATTGCAATTTAGTGTGTGTTGTTGTTGCTGCTGACAAAACACAATGCTGCAGTTGGGACTCTGTGCCACCAATAAGAGGTTATCGTTTCGGAGGGTGGAGCCGTGTGTAGAAGTCCACGAAAGTGGGGAAAGCTTCTGACCGCCGCTCACCTGGGAATGGCCAGACCGATTCTCCTGCATGCGGCTCAATCAACTCACTACTGCCGGTCGCTTGCGGCCAAGTATCCTCTGAGTAGCTAATGTGAGAAGGCGACAACCTGGCTAGGCCACTCTGACATAATCGGTTTAAGGGCTAGCCGGGGGAGATTTCATCGGCAGCGTCTGTACACCTCTAGGTGGGGCTGCAAGCGGGCGTCTGTCTTGGAGCAAGCGGCTCGTTATATAAACGTGCAAGTAATATTTTCACCCTCGCTGAACGGGTTGTGCGCTGGGCTTGGGACCCGACACGTAAAACCATACTCCAATGAAATATAACAACAAGCCTCGGATAAATACACTCTCTGTTGATGACGACCATGGCAAACGTTTGAAGGACAATGAATTGAGGACATGCACCTGGAGCGTCCGATCCCTGAATGGGATTGGTGCAGATGCCCGGCTGGTTGATGTCCTCGTAAAAGCAAAATCTGACATCACCGCCATCCAAGAAATGCGTTGGACGAAGCAAGGAAGAAAGAAGATCAAAAATTGTGCCATATATTGGAGTGGCCATACGAATAAGCGCATTTTCGGCGTCGGATTCGTGGTAGGAGAGAGACTTTGTCACCAAGTGCTGGCGTTCACGCCTGTGGACGAGCGTCCCGCCGCTATTCGAATAAAAGCAAAATTTTTTAATATATCATTCATCTGCGCCCATGCGCTGACAGAGGAGAAAGACGATGAGGTGAAAGACACTTTTTATTAACAATTAGAACGCACATACGGGCGCTGCCCCGTCATGATATAAAAGTTGTGCTTGGCGACTTTAACGCCAGGGTGGGAAAAGAAGGTGTTTTTGGCCCTACAGTCGGAAAGTTCAGCCTACACAATGAAACTTCTCCTAACGAACTGAGGCTGATTGACTTTGCCGGTGCTCGAAACATGGTCATATCCAGCACGAGGTTCATGCATAAAAAGATACATCAAGCTAAATGGCTGTCTCCTGATAGAAATACTCGCAATCAGATCGATCACGTTGTGCTAGATGGACGGCATGCCTCCAGTGTTTTAGATGTGCGCACGATCCGAGGACCTAACATCGACTCGGACCATTATATCATTGCAGCCAAAATACGCACCCGCCCCAACGCGGCTAAAACCAAGGAACAGGAAACACAAGGAAAGCTGGACGTCGAAAAGCTTCAATCACAACAGACTGCCAATGATCCTGCTCTCTGAGAGCAAAACTCATCCTGAAGGAATACAGGAGAAGTGGAAGCATATTTCCAAAGCATTTCGTACTGCCGCCGAGGAAAATATTGGTTACCGGCGGCCACGAAAAAACAACTGGTACGATGAAGAATGCCGCGTTGCAACCGAAAGAAAAGACACTGCCTACAGGGCTACGTTAAAAGCGAGCACGACAAGGGTTGTGTGTGAACGCTATCGTGAGTTGAAAAGGGAAGCGAGACGCCTTTTCAGGAAGAAAAAAGCAGAAGCAGAAAGGCATGAGTGCGAAGAGCTTGAGCTGCTAGCCACCAGGAATAACGTCCGAAAATTCTACCAAAAAATACGGCAACAGATGGAACGTTTTAAGACTGGGGCAACCTCCTATAGGAATGAAAACGGCGACCTTGTAACTGATGTGCAGAGAGTTGTTAGATTATGGAGGGAATACTTCTCTGCTCTCCTAAATGGAGGCAGCAATTCACCGCGCAGATATGAAGAACCCGATCCCGCAATCGACGATGATGGAATATATATGTCCCCCCGCCCGATTATGACGAAGTTAGAATAGCAATAACCAGATTGAAAAACAACAAGGCGCGGGCGCTGATGGATTGCCTGCGGAGCTATTCAAGTAGGGCGGCGAGGAAATGTTAAGGCGCATGCAGCAGCTTCTTAGCAAAATATGGGCGGACGAGTGCATGTCCGACGGTTGGAATCTAAGTGTTCTTTGCCCAATCCACAAGAAGGGGGATACTGCAAAATGCACCAACTATCGTGGAATCAACTTTCTTAGTAGCGCATATAAGGTCCCTTTAAGTGTATTGTGTGAAAGATTGAAGCCCACCGTGAGGCGGCTGATTGGACCTTATCAGTGCGGCTTCAGACCAGGTAAATCTACCATCGACCAGACTTTCACAATGCACCAAATCTTGGAAAAAACCCGTGAAAAGAGAATCGGCACACATCACCTCTTCGTCGACTTTAAAGCCTCCTTCGACAGCACGAAAAGTAGCTGCCTATATGCCGCTATGTCTGAATTTGGTTTCCCTGCAAAACTTATACGGCTGTGAAAAATGACGTTGAGCAACACCATCAGCCCAGTCAGAATTGGGAAGGACCTCTCCTAGCCGTTCGAAATTAAACGAGGTTTCAGACAGGGTGACCCCCTGTCGTGTGATTTCTTTAATTTGATGCTGGAGAAAATTATACTAGCTGCAGAACTTAACCGCACTGGAACAATATACTATGAAAGCGTGCAATTACTGGCATATGCTGATGACATTGATATCATCGGCCTAAACACCCGCGCTGTTAGTTCTGCTTACTCCAAACTGGAAAAAGAAGCGGCAAAGATGGGTTTGATGGTCAATGAGGACAAAACGAAATACCTGCTGTCATTCAGCAAAGAGTCAGCGCATACACGCCTTGGCAACCACGCTACTCTTGGCTGCCATAATTTCGAAATAGTAAAAGACTTCGTTTATTTGGGAACCAGCATCAACACTAGCAACAACATCAGCACTGAAATCCAGCGAAGAATCAATCTTGCCAATAAATGCTACTTTGCACTAGGTAGGAAATTGAAAAGTAAAGTCCTCTCTCGGCGAACGAAAATCATACTCTTCAAGTCACTTATCGTACCCGTCCTGCGGGGCATAAGCATGGACCATGACAACAGCAGATGAAGCGGCTTTGGGAGTGTTCGAGAGAAAAGTTCTTCGAAAGATTTATGGACCTCTACGCGTTGGTGATGGCGAGTACCGAAGAAGATTTAATGATGAGCTGTACGAGCTATACGCAGACATCAACATAGTCCAGCGAATTAAAACGCAGCGGCTGCGCTGGCTAGGCCATGTTATGCGAATGAATGATGATACTCCGGCCAAGAAAGTATTTCTATCGGAACCCGCCTATGGAAGGAGAGGTAGAGGGCGCCCCCCACCGAAGGACCAGGTGGAAAACAATTTAAACTTCCTTGGTGTGACCAATTGGCGCCGGTTGGCGGAGCGAAGGGGCGAATGGCGCCTTGTTGGACGGCCATAACCGTTTAGACGGTTAAGCACCAATTAAGTAAGTAAGTAAGTTGGTGATCTCAACTTAGCGTTGCCTGCGAAGATGGGGTTTTAGTTGTTGCTGAAATCTACTCCTTGGTGGAATGCTTTGTATGTGTTGCTGCTGCTACCAACGGAATTGTGCGGTCTTAAGTTTTGCCTTTAACTGTTGCTAGCGGTCTCCAACAGTATTGTTGTTGTTGCTTTTGCTTTGGATTTAGCAGATCGGTATTGGCCGTCGTTAATTCCCTGAACTTACGTGGTAGCTGTGTGTTTCTGGATCCGTGTTAAATGTGTTGTTTTTGTAATCTTTGTTGCCAAGAAAAATATAGAATTGTCGACGTGTCGTCTAACTACCGTGTTTTTGTTGTGTTTGACGTATTGTGAGCATAAATCCTTCGATGTTGTGGGTGGTTGCAAAGTTGTGTATTCGGACAACCAAAGACAGTGTCCAGTGTGTTGTTTTGTGGTGATCTGCGAAAATCAAAACTGATGTTATAAAAAAAAATTGATATTACAAACGTGTGTACATATACTTGTTTCTTATTTACATGGTTTATATGCTCACCTAAATACATATCTTTGTATAGACGCGTGAACATAAACCTGTAATTTTGCTTTTGGCTTGTGGCTAAGTGGAAGCCAATTTCCCAGTGGGCACGCCAGATGATAAAAATGATGGCTAGACTTACCAAGAGTATTCCGGGTGCGAGTCTGAGTAATAGCCTGCTTGGCTGTTGATGGGATTGCTTTCCTTGGTTTTTGGTACGTTCTACGAGACTTTACGGGGCGCACAACACTGGTTTTAGGAACAGAAACCCTTAACTTGCGAATTTATTCGCGCACTTAACTTTAAAACTTAAATTTTCCTTTTTTTTCACTCGCCCTTAGCGAACTGGCACTTTCACTAGACACTGATTCAACCAAACTTTGGTCCGTTGTCTAACGTTCTGCATTTTTATCTCTACCACTGTGGTAAGGAAAGTTACCCAAAACGGATAGTTTTAACGCATACAAGCCACTTACTTTCGGCTTTCCCGTACTTTCCTTTATGCATTCACACAATCATGCATTCGCACATTTGTACGTTCACACAAAATAACACCTACACAGATACATTTAGTTCGTGTTGACGTACATTTAGCCCAGTGTGGTGAAAGACTGTCGTTGCAGGCTCGCAACCGCCGGTGGTGCCTGCACTATAGAGCGTGTGCGTAAAAAGATTCAAACGCAGCCTGCAACTTCTTGTTTCCCGTCCAACATGTGGCCTCGACCCACGACTCAATGCCGGGCCTAATCTTATTGCTAAAGTCTCAAAGCTTGCCTCTCGTAATAATTTTGTTGCAACATCCAGGAACTAGAAAACTGGGTCCCTGCTAACATATACCTCCTACTTAAGCTATATCACAGATAAATTCTAAAAACTAAAAGTCAAATAAAATAAAAAAAATAAAGAAAATATCACAGACAAAAGGAGCAAAGATTTAAAGATAAGATAAAAATAAAATTAAAAAATATCACAGATGCAAATAAAATTAATAGGAAAATATCACAGCAAAATGGTCAAGTGATAAAAAAAAATAAAAAAAAGTATATAATTGCAAAAATAATCAAATAAATAAATTAAAGTCAGGAATCATAAAGTCAAGAAGCAGGTAAATAATTTCGTACGTCCAGAGTCGAATAAATAACATGCGTCAATAAATTGGAGTAATAAAATAAATCAAATGCTACCACAACAAATACAAAAACATTAAACAGAGGTACTAGCACTACAATTAACATGTAACTATTTAGCAAAACATCTTTAGCGTGGTATACACCGATCTTTTTCCCATTGCTATCGCCAAGCTCATACAAAGAATTCCCTATGAAATTAAGTACGATGCATTTTATTTGTTTCGGAGCTAGCTTGGCGTTATAGTTATCGACTTGGGAACTTTGCATAAAGTTTCGGCGGTATACCACTTGTCCAATTTGAAACTTAATATCCTTACTCCTAGTATCATACACCTTTTTACTCTTATCAAAGGCCAACTTCAGGTCTTTCATTACTTTATTTCTGATGATCTGCATTCTATCGCTTGTTTCCAGCACATTGCAATCAACATCCTTTACCGCCGCCAGCTTTCGGTATAGCGCATATGATGCAGCATGCTGTATCATAGGCATACCCAAAGTGGCAAAATAAGGAGATATGTTGATTGCGGAGTATGTAACGCTGAGGAGCGCAAAAGCGGAATCACTAACGCACTTGTCCCAGTTTTTCTGATTATCATTTATAAAGGATCTGATGGTCTGCAGAACAGATCTATTCACCCTCTCCGCCGCGTTACCCTGTGGCGAATAGAATGCTGTTTTTATGTGCTTAGTGAGTGAGCTGTGAGACAACTCTACCAGCCCCGGTTGCAATTCCGACGGAGCCCAGAGCTTCCAGGTCTGGTCCGCTAGAAGATCATCCCCCCTGTTGAAATGCGTCCGTTTGTAAACGTAACGGTCCGATAAACACAAATCCGGTAACTTGTCTTTGTTTTCGGTCACCGTCTTTTTCAACTCCATATACTTCTTCGACTCGAAGTACGGTGACTCGAGACATACGTCTATGGCTCTGTCATTCGTCTGTATTTCGTCCATGTGCATTCGAGAGAGTGTGTCAGCGACCACGTTTTGTGCACTTTTTCGATGTTGGATATCGAAGTCATAGCCCTAGAGTTCCATACTCCACCTTGCCAGCCTCGCAGAAAGATCTTTCTGATTCATGAGCTATTTGAGGCTGACATAATCAGTTATGATGGTGAACGGTGTTCCCTCCACGTAAGGTTGAATCTCTTCACACTCACAATAGCGGAGTAGCATTCAAGTTCAGTAATGCTATAGTTTTTCTGGGCTTTTTTAGTTTTGTCGAAACGTAGGCAATCGGTTTTCGTTCTGGTCATCGTCTAGTTGGAAAAAAACCCCTCCCACTCCGTCGGTCGATGCATCACATTGAATACAAAATTTTTTGTTGAAGTCAGGATGTTGAGCACCGGTGCAGAAATCAAACTCATTCATTGCTTCGTCCCTCATTGCAAATTTCTTTATTTTGTCCTTTTTGGGGCAGTCGTGCAGCGGAGCTGCAATTGTCGCGTAGTCTTGTATGAAACGTCGGTACCAGCCCGACATACCCAGGAACCTTCGTAGTTGCTTCGGGGTTTTTGCAATGGGAAAGTCTCTCACAGCCACCACTTTATTGACGTCTGTTCGAATACAACCATCCCCGACTATATATCCTAGATAGCGAATCTCTTTAAAACAAAACATGCTTTTTTCCACGTTTATGGTCAATCTTGCCTCGCGAAGACACCGAACGACCTTTTCCAACAAACACATATGAGACGAGAAATCTTCAGAACAAACTAACAGATCATCTAAATAAACAAAAACACATTCACGTAGAGCGGCCGGAATGACCTTGTCCATAAGACGACACGTACGTTGCGCTGCGTTGCACAACCCGAAATGCATTACGGTGAATTGGTATAGGGGTCGGCCAAGGACAGTGAAGGCGGTCTTTTCACGGGATCTTCTCTCGAGGGGAATCTGCCAGAAAGCGTCCTTGAGGTAAATTGCAGAGATACATATATCTCGTGTTTTGTAGCCGGCTAAGTATTCCATCGATTTGGGGTAACGGGTATGTGTCTTTAACTGTTCTCTCATTCACCTTACGAGCGTCCAATCATAGGCAATTCTTTGTTCCTTTAATGACCAAGGAGACCGGTGAAATCCAGCTGCTGTTGGACTCCTCTATTACTCCCATGCCTAACATCCTGTCCAAATCTGCATATATTAATTTTTGTATCGCTGGTGATATTGGAAAGCGGCGTTGCTTGACTGGCAGATTCTCGTCCACCACCTCGATTACGTGTTCCTCTTTGTCTGTCCGGCCTAACCCCAGTACCGCGAAGGACGGGAATTGGGCCTTCACACGCTCCAACATATTATGTTGTTCCGTCGTTAAAACGTGTTGCACGGCATCGAAGGACAAGTCACCCTCGGCGGGTACAAGCTTCGCTACACTGGCAACATTTGGACACACATTCCCATTCAAACCTTTACTTACAACACTCATACCAAAGGCCTGCCAAAAGTCTATCCCAAAATATACTTCCTGTTGCAGATCAGGAACTATCAAAAACTCCAATTCTCTGGTCGTATTATCCCACACGACTGGTAACCTTATGACCCCTACCACGGCGGTTTCCTCCCCGTTCGCGGATCGGACATTTTAGCCCCTGATTGGCACAATCAAGGCCTCTTTACCGCACAGGAGTGCCGCCGAGCCTTTTCCTAAGCAGCTGGCACTCGCCCCGGAATCCAAGAGAGCCAATATTTCCTGACCTCCTACAGTCCTTGTGGCAAAAAATCTATTGTCACCTTTTACAGTGACAATTGTCGCGACAATTTTGCTGCTCAACCTCTTAAAATATCTCCGTTTCTCCCTCATCTTCTGAATCATCCCAAAATTTTCCTTTTTCCTATTAGTACTTATGGTTTCACAAAATATCCTTCTACTTGCTTCTTCATACTCCAGCTTTCTTTGGTGTAAACTCTTTACTTCGCGTTTTCCCACGGTCCCTTGTGCTTTCCTAACCTCCCCTCTCATTTCTATTTCTTCCCTCTTCAAAATTATTATATCAGGGCTGCCGGATTGCCTAACTCCTGGCTGGAGTCCCCGGTCAACTTCGCGAGCCTCGGGTTTCCCTGTTTGGGTTTAAAAACATAGAAGGACGCATCACTACCACAAGCAAAACACACCATGTTGTGAAACGCGTACGAACATTTATTTGGTTTTCTGCTTCTGCCGGGTTTTTCATATAATGATCCACCAGCATACAGCACGAAAAACAAAACACTAAATGGAAGGGAGACGCACAAAAGAATTGACAGTGGATTTAGACGCAGGACTAACAGAATCACTAACAGACGGACGGGCACTATTGGGATGGGCTGGGATTTGGGGTTGGAGTTTCCTATCGAAAGCTTCTACTTTTCTTCCCTCTAAATCTGGCATTTCAAACCCTAATTCATTAACCGCCCTTGACCTTTTCTTTTTTTCCTTAATGAGTTTCTCGGCTATTTTGCATTCGGTTTTGAGCTCCGCTAATGAGTCCATTTTAACCACGAAGGTCAAATTGGCAAGGCACGGCTTGAGGTTGCCCCTGACTATGCCCACCAGCTCCTTCTCAGGGATTCTCTTCCGCAAACGGAATGTCAAATTATGTACTTCGCTATAAAAGTCGTCGAAAGTTTCGGCGGGTTGCTGTTTCCTCTCCATAATTTCATGGATTACTTTATAATCGGACTCAGCGGACTATAAGTGGCTTAGAATCTCGGCTTTGAGCTCGAAGTAACCAAAATCGGGCTCATCTGCATGGTCTTCGAGGACCTGTCAATACCACTTCAAGGCACCTCCAGACACCAGACAATGAAAGTCCGTGAAAAGCTGGAAGAAGGAAATATCATATTGTTCCCGCATTCGCTCAACACGAAAGATGAAACTTTCGACCCCCCCCTCTGGTTTGAGGTTGTGGCGTAGATGAAAAGGCGGACCGATATCCCGACGCTTGCGCAGACGCCTCCATCTCTGCCACGGGGCCACCAAGGCTTCCAACATTGGCTTTAATGTTCTACAACTCTGCCGCCATTCCCACAACCAAATCTTGCCGTTGCGCCATCATTGCCATCATTCGGCTCAGGTGTTCAACGCTGGTTGCGTTTTCATTGGCGTCAGTGCGAGGAACATTAAGACCCCCGGAAGCCGTTGGTGGTGTTTTCACCATCGGAACACCGCCCCCTGGTTACCCACGTCCTCAGTGTCAGACATTTGGCACACCAAATCGATCTTCTGGGAGAAATTTAAACTATTTTTCGAGTCGTTGAACGACACCCCGTTCGCGAAAGAGAGCCTAATCGGGCGTTTAGGGCCAAAAGATTCGAAGTATATACACACCGACACACATATATATACAGCAAAACAATTTCGTTGCCTACTTTTAGGCGCGCACGTTCTTAAGCTTAGAGCTTTTTGTTTCTGTTCTGGCTGATGTATAAGAGAAAGCTTAGAGCTTATAGCTTTTAGCAGAGCTTTGCCGTTCAGGAGAGGATCGGTAAATGGGGGCCCTACATTTTTTAGGGGCCGCAAATTTTTAATTGTATCCTCATATTTCTAATGAGTCCTAGACTTCACCCGAGCCGTTTTAAATAGTCCCATGGATTTCTACTCGAGCGACTGCTCCCCAATCCCCCCACCAGCTCTTTTTTCTCGTCTACAAAAAGTAGCAGTTGAACACCTGTAGTACCGCCCAATCCCAACCCCAACCCCAACCCCCCCAACCCCAACCCCCCAACCACCAACCACCAACCCCAACCCCCATTTTTCTCGTCTACAAAAAGGAATCGATTGGCACTTGTAGTATCGCCCCTTTTTTTCTCGTCTGCAAAACGGGCCTGTCGGGCACCCGATCAGGGGCAGATTAAACATTTTGTTTACCATTTTATTTGATTGTAAGTTTGTGTGTTTGTGTGTGTGTACATGCTGATGCTGGTCCCTATATATATAGGTATGTGAAAATTTCATAATTAACTAAAGGTTATCTTAATATTGAACTCATGATTTTCGATTATTGAATATTTTATTTGCCTTTTTCTTAGGATATAAGTTTGTATGTACATACTTACACATATGTTTGTACATGGGAATATCAACAAACCACAAAATACATGCCACATCCATCCATGGGAAACTTGTTTCAATGTAAATACTTACTTTTTTGTCAAATAAATCTTTTTCAAATAAATAAAAACAATTTTTATTTAAAATTTTAAAATTTTTTATATATATTTTTCTCCATACTTTGGCGTGGTTAGCAATGTTAGTTATGTAGTTTCATAAAATTACTACTATTTTTCTAAATAATCTTTTTGACAACATTTGTATATGGAATATATTCATACAATTTTATCATGGATGAGTATATAATAAGCAGCGGTGTTGGCAGATACGGCTTGTGAAATTTTACCTCAATCCGAATATCGATGGGACATCTTTTTATAGATTCATTCTGATGTGTAACATCTAAACGAATTAGTGGAGCATGTTGAACAAATTGATCAGGTGATAAAAGTGGTTGGGGAGAGCGTCCATAGTAACTTTGTTGAAATTTCAAATACATGTCGTATAATAGAGCATACCGATTTCGATCAAATTTAATATTAAGACTATCATATGGATATGTAGGGGAGTTGAGGTGAACTTTATCACACAGTTTTGCAGTTTTTGCTTTGTATATTAATAAAACGTGCTCGCACACTGATTACAACCGTCTGGGCTCCTTAAATATGACAGCATATAAATTATAAATTTTTTTTAATGTTTTATATCGGGAATAATACGAAATACAATTACATATATCTTCTGTTTCCTTATATGAATTATCAGCAAAATTACAATCTTTCTTATGTAATCCGTTGGAGGAATATATAAATGGTTCTGATAGACATGATCTCAATTCATTTAACATAGAATAAAAAAATATTCGATGATCATTATCAATTAAGTCACCATATTTTGGTAAAAACGTTTTAAATATTGCGGGAAAGATATTTTCTTCTTTTTTATTGTGTCACCTGTTTGATACTGAATTATAAATTATGTCGCCCTAATAGTAATGTGAAACTTTGCGATATATATCTACAAACCACAAAATACATACCGATGGATACATCTATCCATGGGAAACTTGTTCCATATACATACATTTAGTAAGATAAGAGCTACTTGCCTCAATGTATATAAATTGTGCATCTTTTCGGTAAAAAATGTAGTAAATTATTTAAAGCTGCTCAGTACTCATCTATATTTTAAGGATAATAACTTTATAAGGATTTTCAACTGTGTTAAACCAGACTCACTTCTAATAAACAGTAATAAACTATACTACTTATACATCGACACATCTCTAACACCGCTGCTGATAATAAACATATTTCACATTATGAATCAAGCTCTTAAGGATTTAAAATCAATTTCAAAGAAAAAATTTCAAAAACCAATACTGAAGGCGATTTATGTACCAATTAATAACGAAATTTAAAATAGTAAAAGCCATAAGAGTGAGGACAAAGTTTGGAGAGAAGCAAATGATAGAACTGGATGATAATGTTATTTTCCTTCCGGATTCCTACAACTCCTTAGGAGATTCAATTATTGAAACAATAAATAAGAACACATTTTATATAGAACTGATTAAACCTGGTGAAAAATTTAATTCACCATTATTTGAATTTCATACAGAATAAAAAAATTTTGAATTATTATATTTAAGAATAATATAAACAATTTATATTTTATATTTCATATAATTTATTTTTATTAAATAAAAATTTTAAACATAATTGCCCACATATTAATATGTTGTATTTTTGTTTCAGATCTTAATTGTAATGTATTGGTGGCTTCAGATAATTAATCAGTTCAATCGGTGGCTGCAAATTTCCAAACTATCAAAATAATTCTTTATTATTTTTGTTTTTATAATATGCTATCCAATGAGTGCCAGGACCATCAGCATCGTCTAAATTAAGAATTCCACATTCTTGAGCATTCGGTTTATTCGGTAGGGAATTTCGCATAAAAATTCCTCTGAAATGTTTAAGATGTTTGCAATATTTCATTAAATCTATGCCTGTTAACGGTCTTTTGGGTAGGCTTTTTATTCGTTTTTTGGATAGGGTCGTAAAAATAAACCATATCCCCTTCTATACGGTTTGAGGAATAGTCCCTTCCCCCATAGCGATTGATTCCATATATCTATTATGACGGATAGCCTCAGCCAATTGCTCCTTTCCATTCCTGATATCATTCAAAACTTTTGCTATAGCTGATCCACCAGATGCTATACCACCAAGTGCACCCAACGCTGTTAAAATTGGAAGTATTGGTAAAATTCCACCAATTTTTGGGACTGGAATTATTCTCGGTATATTAATTTCTTTATTTTTAAAGCTAGACTCTATAGCATTCTTAGAAATGTTATAGGCCTCATTAAATGACTGCGGCTTCTTTTTGTCAAGTATGTTGACACCCTTTTTAACAGCAACATGAAAGTTGTTAACAACGTCTCCAACTTAAAGTTAATAATGCCGACAATTGTATAAATGTTAAAAATGTTACCAGACATAGTCCCCTTTTACCAAATTCCATACGAGCGCTGATTGTGGGACCGTAAAATTGTGGAAAAACTAATGTTATGCTCAGTTTAATCGAATATCGATGGGACCGATATGATGTGTAACATCTAAAACAATTATTGGAGCATGTTGAACAAATTGATCAGGTGATAAAAGAGGTTGTGGAGAGCGTCCATAGTAACTTCGTTGAAACTTCAAATACATGTCATATAATAGAGCATACCGATTTCGATCAAATTTAATATTAAGGTCATCACATGTATATGTAGTGGAATTGAGGTGAACTTTAACATCCAATAAGGCACAATGTGTAAATTTATTTTCATTTTGAAATCCTAAAATAATATAGCGAGGTCTTTAATTACACCAACCAGTTTGACATTCCATAAGATATTAGTGCTTTCGTGTAGAGACGGGTTATGATAAACATCCCAACTTCTAAGCGAAATGTTTAGTGGTTGTTTGCTATCAATTGTTCTCAACGTAGTTAACCGATACGAGTCTGAAATTTCAACATGTGGCACTTTCATATATTTTAAAGTTTTTATAAAAGTTTTAATAAAAGCTTTTCTGATGGTGTAGTTGACGTCATAACAGCATCATCTTTCTTTCTTAATTCATGTTTACAATTAACAATAATTTTATCAAAATCTTCAGCGAATCCAAGCAGGTTTTTCAACGGTATACAAAAATCAAAATGTCCAGTCTTTAGGCTAATATTTTCAAATGGACACCACCCTGTATTTTTTAGGTTTTTACTCTCAAATTCGTTAAGTGATACATAATTTTTCATTGCTGTTGCAATACCCAACTTTCTAGTGCGATCAACTTCTATTCCAATAACTTCATATCGAATCTCCTCGAATAAATACGCCATACAATTATTAAGCAGCTGCACAATTTTTGAAACTTGCGAATTACTATTTGATATGAATCCCTCAATGTATAAAATACTCTCACTAGGTAACACATATAGGTCTTGATGTTGTATAGGGATCCGAATTTCATCATTGTTTTGAAACATTGCAGATATGGTATGTAGCTATGGTAATCCTTTTTTATTATACTATTATCAAATATGGGTTTGGACAAAACGTTTATTATATCACTAATTTTTTAAACTAAATCCTAGACTTATTAGGAACTCCTTATTCTTGGGGGTTAAATCAATTTTAGAGTGTAGATTTTTTGTTTTTGTAGCCAATACTTTTGAGGCTGATTGAAAACTATTCAAAAAACCTGTATGTGGTGGCTTTTTATTAAAAATTATCATTTTTTAGATAGGTTTTAAATGCAGTCTTATTGATATGTTCTCTCCACGAAAATTAACCAAGCTACCAGTTTGATCAACAACTCTAAGAACTAGAGTGCTTATTTGACGTGTATTAACCGGTAATTATATGACATTAGCAGGTGTTTCTGAGATTTTATATCCTGGACTAACTCTAAGCGAAAACTGATGAATTTTATGCACAGATAGTTCATTTATATATTATCCGTTGATTCAGAAGATATTGTGTTTATTTTTGTTATATCCACTTGATTGTCGGAGTAATGAGCAATCCCCGGCTTTGGTACTCTTCTACTGAAACCTAGTAATGGACCAACCGAGCATTCTTTATCAAAATTTACTTCTTCCTTAAAGCTCATAATTTCAGTTCGAAATTTATTAGGGTTAGCACTTATATCAATATATCCTTGATTTGAAGGGTCATATATTTTAGTAATTGTCTCAACTATATCATCAATTTCATATGTTCCAACAGGTATCTAAATAACATTCGATCCAATGTGAAATAAATTGTTTTCTTTGTCCACATTTGGAATTGTATGATATGAGTCAAAACTGATTAACCCACAGGCATAATCTTGTTTGAGTTCTATGGGAGGGAATTAATTTGCAATCAGTATAGATGAATTACCACTTATTGTTAATGTAATCGACATGTCGATAGGCTATCATTAAATACTTAACTGAAATAATTATTAAAACACTTTTCTATTTATTTGTTTATTTATTTACTTTATTAATTTAAATCATTGACATCCACCCAGGAATTGTGTTCAGAAGAGAATCCTAACCATTTAACATAAACTCTATTGTTTCGACGTCTCAAAACTTTTTCAATTAAATATACATGAGGGAGTTTAGTTTTTAAAAGTTCATATCCATAAACTCCTCCCTTAATAGCATTACCTTGATAGTCTTCAAGTAGATATGTTGTAGGGTTTGTGTTTTTAATTAACTTTATTTTAAAAACTTCTGTTGTCCAATTTGGTGTATACCTTTTTCAAATACATGTTTATATTTACTTATTCTAATAAGTAATTAATTTTAAATTTTGGTCTACGAAAAAATTTTAAATTGTTGTATGCAGTGTCCAATAAATGTTGTTCATAAGAGGAATTTACCTCATTTGGAGTCATTTTGATGGTCCTGTGAATAGTATTATTATAATCATTGACTAAATTTTTATAGATATCAATCCATTTATAAGTTCCCCGAAAACTAAATTGTTTCCACATCATTCCATTTAATGTTCTATTGAATCGCTCTATTATAGATGCTTTTAATTATGAAAATTAATTATGAGAATTTTGAATAATGATTTATATTTTTAGTTTGTAATAATCTTTTAAAGTTAGTATTATAAAATTCCTTTCCATCATCTGTTTGCAGGTTTTTCGGTATTCGGTTACTTGAATTTAAAATCTTAGCCATTGCATTTGTAACATTTTCTTTATTTTTATCTTTAACTGCTTCACCCCATGCTTTTTTGGAAAATGTATCGATTACAGTTAATAGATACTGATAATGATAATTACTATTTGAATACTGAGTTATTACCACCAAGTCAGCTTGCCATAAATCATCGATTCCTTTAATAATAACACGTCTTCGTTTAAAATTGTTTCTAGGTTGTTTATGTACTTCTTCTACAATAGCTCTTTTGTTATTCATTTTGTTAATGCTTTTAGAGTAGGGAACTTTATTTTTAGCACTTCTACATCTTTTTCCGTAGGATGTTGTTTCAACACAACTAAACGCATCAAATAATACTCAATAATAGATAAATAGTTGTTTATATTACTTAATTCCTCCCACATTCACTTTTTATTCGCCGATCTATTAATTCCTCAAGAATCGATACATCATTTTCAATACTATTATTCAGGATTGTATTTATTTCTCTGATTTGATGTTCTAATTTAGTTTTTATCTTATTTAACTCTTCGAAAAAGAATACTTTCGAAATGGCATCATCGTCTTCTATAAGAGCAGCTAGGTTAATTATTCTTTTCTTGTTTAAATTTAGGTTTTTATTTCGGTCTAGCATTGTTTTCGTTTTCGACCGACTATTACAAAATGAGGAATGCCCAAATTTATTTATACTCATATTACTTTATAATCTTTGCTTCTCGCAACTCGTCAATAACACAGTGCTACAAAAAAAAAATATCTCAAGAACTTTAATAGCGACCTAGTGTCCGTTGTAGGTCTTAATGAGTAGATCAAGAAGCCGTGTTTCAAAATTTTCTAACACCCCGAAATTTTCAAGTTATTGTTGAAAAACTGTTTTTCTTGTACCTCGCGCATTCAAAAATTCGTTACTCCGTCATTTTTCCATCAATTTTTGATTGCTTAACAGTTTTGGAAAGCTGAAAGATAGGGCTTTAAAAATATATATATATTTCTTTACACTTTTTATAGCAAATTTTTGAGATTTTTTAAAAGTTATCTAAAATTTTCTCGTTTTTTTTTTAATTTTTCAAAGTTTGACGGGTTTCTAATGTATCATTTCTTTAATGAATTATTTTTTTTCTTAAATAGGTTGAGAGAACATTCTATTTCGAGTAAAAAAAAGTACTGGTTGATCAACTTCGGTTGAGAATTGTTGAAATGACAACACTTTTTGTGAACAAGAAAATTTTGCTCTCATCGTAGAATCGATATCGCGCCATGTCAGGATTGAATGTATGATTTCAGTATATCGCTGCCATCGTATTGAACATTCTTATCGTTTCTTTTATTCCACCCATTATTTTTTGTTATAACAAAATTTCAATTATTGACTTTAATTATTTAAACAATTTCGATATTTTTTATTTATCTACATATATCATCTCTCGAGTAAGCTTAACTCGTTTATAGTCGTTTATAATCTTCATTTAGTTGATTTTTGTTCTGACGTTTTACAGGTTTATGTCTTTCCCGAATATCAGGATCTTCTTCTTCTCAAAGTATCATGTTCAGTTAGAGTAGTATTATCATTCAAAGTTTCAGCTTGATTTTGACTTTCTACAGCCTTGTTTAGTAATTGTTCATCATTTAGTTTGCTGGGAATACGCGCGGCTGGTCGTTCAAAATTATTCATATAATTTATTTTTTCTTTAACGCCGATAACACTATCTAATTTTTGGGTTTTATCAAACATTGCTCATTAATGATATCACCAGATTTTCGCTTTTCAGTTTTTTTATCGATATCTGATTCAGTTTTCATTACATTGCTTTGTACAGCTCTCTTTATTAATTCGTCATCATGAGGTTTACTTGGAATATAGGAAGCTGGTCTTTCACAGTCATTCATAAAATTTATTTTTCGTCTAACGCTAACAAAATTGTTTGGTTTTTGTTTTTTATTAAAAGATTGCTCATTAATAATATCAATAGGCTTTCGCTTCTTTTTTGTAGGTTTCTTCATCGCTTGTCTCTCAACATTTTCTTTCCGAGAACCATCTGTAGAATATTCTAAATCTGCATCGATCGAATAAATGTTTGTTTTACTATCAAGATCATTTTCATTCACATAATTTTCAACGGTTGGCAATGTATCAACTTCCATATCTTTACTTTCTTTTGCACTGTCCGCCTGCAAAATTTCATCATCATCATCACCATTATAATTAGTAACATTGTTTTTATTACTAGAGTTTTTCAAATTATCAAATAATTCATTTAATGGTTTCGAAATGGGTTTAAATGTATCCTCCAACAAGTAGATACTATCCAATTCTCCCAATTTCATTCTTTTAAGTTTTTCTTTTAATACTAATCCCGATCTTAACAAGATTTGCTAATACAGTCATATGATTATTTGACATGATTTTGGTAAATCTGTTACTTTTTAGATATATATATTTTGGTTGATTAAATGATTTTGAATAAATGTATATATTTCGGAAATTAAGCCCGTTTGGGCTTTCAATTAAACTGAGCATAACATTAGTTTTTCCACAATTTGACGGTCCCACAATCAGCGCTCGTATGGAATTTGGTAAAAGGGGACTATGTCTGGTAACATTTTTAACATTTATACAATTTTCGGCATTATTAACCTTAAGTTGGAGACGTTGTTAACAACTTTCATGTTGCTGTTAAAAAGGGTATCAACATACTTGACAAAAAGAAGCCGCAGTCATTTAATGAGGCCTATAACATTTCTAAGAATGCTATGGAGTCTAGCTTTAAAAATAAAGAAATTAATATACCGAGAATAATTCCAGTCCCAAAAATTGGTGGAATTTTACCAATACTTCCAATTTTAACAGCGTTGGGTGCACTTGGTGGTATAGCATCTGGTGGATCAGCTATAGCAAAAGTTTTGAATGATATCAGGAATGGAAAGGAGCAATTGGCTGAGGCTATCCGTCATAATAGATATATGGAATCAATCGCTATGGGGAAGGGACTATTCCTCAAACCGTATAGAAGGCGATATGGTTTATTTTTACGACCCTATCCAAAAAACAAATAAAAAGCCTACCCAAAAGACCGTTAACAGGCATAGATTTAATGAAATATTGCAAACATCTTAAACATTTCAGAGGAATTTTTATGCGAAATTCCCTACCGAATAAACCGAATGCTCAAGAATGTGGAATTCTTAATTTAGACGATGCTGATGGTCCTGGCACTCATTGGGTAGCATACTATAAAAACAAAAATTATAAAGAATATTTTGATAGTTTGGAAATTTGCAGCCACCGATTGAACTGATTAATTATCTGAAGCCACCAATACATTACAATTAAGATCAGAAACAAAAATACAACACATTAATATGTGGGCAATTATGTTTAAAATTTTTATTTAATAAAAATAAATTATATGAAATATAAAATATAAGTTGTTTATTTTATTCTTAAATATAATAATTCAAAATTTTTTTATTCTGTATGAAATTCAAATAATGGTGAATTAAATTTTTCACCAGGTTTAATCAGTTCTATATAAAATGTGTTCTTATTTATTGTTTCAATAGTTGAATCTTCTAAGGAGTTGTAGGAATCCGGAAGGAAAATAACATTATCATCCAGTTCTATCATTAGCTTCTCCCCAAACTTTGTCCTCACTCTTATGGCTTTTACTATTTTAAATTTTTTATTAATTGGTACATAAATCACCTTCAGTATTGGTTTTTGAAATTTTTTCTTTGAAATTGATTTTAAATCCTTAAGAGCTTGATTCATAATGTGGAATATGTTTATTATCAGCAGCGGTGTTAGAGATGTGTCGATATATAAGTAGTATAGTTTATTACTGTTTATTAGAAGTGAGTCTGGTTTAACACAGGTGAAAATCCTTATAAAGTTATTATCCCTGAAATATAGATGAGTACTGAGCAGCTTTAAACAATTTACTACATTTTTTACCGAAAAGATGCACAATTTATATACATTGAGGCAAGTACCTCTTATCTTACTAAATTTATGTATATGGATGGATGTGTTTGTGTCGGTAGATATATATATATATATATATATATATACCTTGGAACAAGTTTCCCATGGTTAGATGTATCCATCGGTATGTATTTTGTGGTTTGTAGATATATATCGCAAAGTTTCACATTACTATTAGGGCGACATAATTTGTAATTCAGTATCAAACAGGTGGCACAATAAAAAAGAAGAAAATGTCTTTCCCGCAATATTTAGAAACGTTTTTATCAAAATATGGTGACTTAATTGATGATGATCATCGAATATTTTTTTATTCTATGTTAAATGAATTGAGATCATGTCTATCAGAACCATTTATATATTCCTTCAATGGATTACACAAGAAAGATTGTAATTTTGCTAATAATTCATATAAGGAAACAGAAGATATATGTAATTGTATTTCGTATTATTCCCGATATAAAACATTAAAAAAAATTTATAATTTATATGCTGTCATATTTAAGGAGCCCAGATGGTTGTAATCATTGTGAGAGCAAGTTTTATTAAAATACAAAGCAAAAACTGCAAAACTGTGTGATAAAGTTCACCTCAACTCCACTACATATCCATATGATGGTCTTAATATTAAATTTGATCGAAATCGGTATGCTCTATTATATGACATGTATTTGAAATTTCAACAAAGTTACTATGGACGCTCTCCCCAACCACTTTTATCACTTGATCAATTTGTTCAACATGCTCCAATAATTCTTTTAGATTTTTTTTTTTTATTCAATAATTTGGGAAAAATTTAAACAACGTGACATCAGGACGGACAAGGCGACAGCTGTTTCGATTATACCTTGTAAATCTCTTCAAAGCCTTTTCTCCTGGGAGTGGGAGTCGAACTCGCACTCCTACGATAGTTGAAATGGTTATAAACGCATTCAGCTACGTCATGCCTGTTGTAAAGTTTTTCCCAATTGCCTTCTTTTTGCATATTTTAATCTTTTACACATTGCATACTTCGTATGCAATTATGTGTCAAAGCTATGCTTGGTACGGCGGTTTTCAAAGAAACTTTGGTTTTGTTGCTGTTTTCGTTCTATTTATAGAACTACAACGAATTAACCAATTTTGTCTGTTTGTATGATTTTAATAATCGGGGATTGCCCATATTGCTTTTTTTTTTAAATGTATGAAAACATTTATTTGAAGCAATTTTTTAATTTTTTTTATAATTTATTCAATAATTTGGGAAAAATTTAAACAACGTGACATCAGGACGGACAAGGCGACAGCTGTTTCGATTATACCTTGTAAATCTCTTCAAAGCCTTTTCTCCTGGGAGTGGGAGTCGAACTCGCACTCCTACGATAGTTGAAATGGTTATAAACGCATTCAGCTACGTCATGCCTGTTGTAAAGTTTTTCCCAATTGCCTTCTTTTTGCATATTTTAATCTTTTACACATTGCATACTTCGTATGCAATTATGTGTTAAAGCTATGCTTGGTACGGCGGTTTTCAAAGAAACTTTGGTTTTGTTGCTGTTTTCGTTCTATTTATAGAACTGCAACGAATTAACCAATTTTGTCTGTTTGTATGATTTTAATAATCGGGGATTGCCCATATTGCTTTTTTTTTTTAAATGTATGAAAACATTTATTTGAAGCAATTTTTTAATTTTTTTTTATAATTTATTCAATAATTTGGGAAAAATGTAAACAACGTGACATCAGGACGGACAAGGCGACAGCTGTTACGATTATACCTTGTAAATCTCTTCAAAGCCTTTTCTCCTGGGAGTGGGAGTCGAACTCGTACTCCTACGATAGTTGAAATGGTTATAAACGCATTCAGCTACGTCATGCCTGTTGTAAAGTTTTTCCCAATTGCCTTCTTTTGCATATTTTAATCTTTTACACATTGCATACTTCGTATGCAATTATGTGTTAAAGCTATGCTTGGTACGGCGGTTTTCAAAGAAACTTTGGTTTTGTTGCTGTTTTCGTTCTATTTATAGAACTACAACGAATTAAATAATTTTGTCTGTTTGTATGATTTTAATAATCGGGGATTGCCCATATTGCTTTTTTTTTTTTTTTAAATGTATGAAAACATTTATTTGAAGCAATTTTTTAATTTTTTTTATAATTTATTCAATAATTTGGGAAAAATTTAAACAACGTGACATCAGGACGGACAAGGCGACAGCTGTTTCGATTATACCTTGTAAATGTCTTCAAAGCCTTTTCTCCTGGGAGTGGGAGTCGAACTCGCACTCCTACGATAGTTGAAATGGTTATAAACGCATTCAGCTACGTCATGCCTGTTGTAAAGTTTTTCCCAATTGCCTTCTTTTTGCATATTTTAATCTTTTACACATTGCATACTTCGTATGCAATTATGTGTTAAAGCTATGCTTGGTACGGCGGTTTTCAAAGAAACTTTGGTTTTGTTGCTGTTTTCGTTCTATTTATAGAACTACAACGAATTAACCAATTTTGTCTGTTTGTATGATTTTAATAATCGGGGATTGCCCATATTGCTTTTTTTTTTTTTTAAATGTATGAAAACTTTTATTTGAAGCAATTTTTTAATTTTTTTTATAATTTATTCAATAATTTGGGAAAAATTTAAACAACGTGACATCAGGACGGACAAGTTTATAACCATTTCAACTATCGTAGGAGTGCGAGTTCGACTCCCACTCCCAGGAGAAAAGGCTTTGAAGAGATTTACAAGGTATAATCGAAACAGCTGTCGCCTTGTCCGTCCTGATTTCACGTTGTTTAAATTTTTCCCAAATTATTGAATAAATTATAAAAAAAATTAAAAAATTGCTTCAAATAAATGTTTTCATACATTTAAAAAAAAAAAAGCAATATAGGCAATCCCCGATTATTAAAATCATACAAACAGACAAAATTGGTTAATTCGTTGTAGTTCTATAAATAGAACGAAAACAGCAACAAAACCAAAGTTTCTTTGAAAACCGCCGTACCAAGCATAGCTTTAACACATAATTGCATACGAAGTATGCAATGTGTAAAAGATTAAAATATGCAAAAAGAAGGCAATTGGGAAAAACTTTACAACAGGCATGACGTAGCTGAATGCGTTTATAACCATTTCAACTATCGTAGGAGTGCGAGTTCGACTCCCACTCCCAGGAGAAAAGGTTTTGAAGAGATTTACAAGGTATAATCGAAACAGCTGTCGCCTTGTCCGTCCTGATGTCACGTTGTTTAAATTTTTCCCAAATTATTGAATAAATTATAAAAAAAATTAAAAAATTGCTTCAAATAAATGTTTTCATACATTTAAAAAAAAAGCAATATGGGCAATCCCCGATTATTAAAATCATACAAACAGACAAAATTGGTTAATTCGTTGTAGTTCTATAAATAGAACGAAAACAGCAACAAAACCAAAGTTTCTTTGAAAACCGCCGTACCAAGCATAGCTTTAACACATAATTGCATACGAAGTATGCAATGTGTAAAAGATTAAAATATGCAAAAAGAAGGCAATTGGGAAAAACTTTACAACAGGCATGACGTAGCTGAATGCGTTTATAACCATTTCAACTATCGTAGGAGTGCGAGTTCGACTCCCACTCCCAGGAGAAAAGGCTTTGAAGAGATTTACAAGGTATAATCGAAACAGCTGTCGCCTTGTCCGTCCTGATGTCACGTTGTTTAAATTTTTCCCAAATTATTGAATAAATTATAAAAAAAATTAAAAAATTGCTTCAAATAAATGTTTTCATACATTTAAAAAAAAAAAGCAATATGGGCAATCCCCGATTATTAAAATCATACAAACAGACAAAATTGGTTAATTCGTTGTAGTTCTATAAATAGAACGAAAACAGCAACAAAACCAAAGTTTCTTTGAAAACCGCCGTACCAAGCATAGCTTTAACACATAATTGCATACGAAGTATGCAATGTGTAAAAGATTAAAATATGCAAAAAGAAGGCAATTGGGAAAAACTTTACAACAGGCATGACGTAGCTGAATGCGTTTATAACCATTTCAACTATCGTAGGAGTGCGAGTTCGACTTCCACTCCCAGGAGAAAAGGCTTTGAAGAGATTTACAAGGTATAATCGAAATAGCTGTCGCCTTGTCCGTCCTGATGTCACGTTGTTTAAATTTTTCCCAAATTATTGAATAAATTATAAAAAAAACTAAAAAATTGCTTCAAATAAATGTTTTCATACATTTAAAAAAAAAAGCAATATGGGCAATCCCCGATTATTAAAATCATACAAACAGACAAAATTGGTTAATTCGTTGTAGTTCTATAAATAGAACGAAAACAGCAACAAAACCAAAGTTTCTTTGAAAACCGCCGTACCAAGCATAGCTTTAACACATAATTGCATACGAAGTATGCAATGTGTAAAAGATTAAAATATGCAAAAAGAAGGCAATTGGGAAAAACTTTACAATAGGCATGACGTAGCTGAATGCGTTTATAACCATTTCAACTATCGTAGGAGTGCGAGTTCGACTCCCACTCCCAGGAGAAAAGGCTTTGAAGAGATTTACAAGGTATAATCGAAACAGCTGCCGCCTTGTCCGTCCTGATGTCACGTTGTTTAAATTTTTCCCAAATTATTGAATAAATTATAAAAAAAATTAAAAAATTGCTTCAAATAAACGTTTTCATACATTTAAAAAAAAAAAAAAAAGCAATATGGGCAATCCCCGATTATTAAAATCATTCTTTTAGATGTTACACATCAGAATGAATCTATAAAAAGCTGTCCCATCGATATTCGGATTGAGCTAAAATTTCACAAGGCCGTATCTGCCAACACCGCTGCTTATTATATACTCATCCATGATAAAATGTATGAATATATTCCATTTACAAATGTTGTCAAAGAGAATATTTAGAAAAATAGTAGTATTTTTATGAAACTACACACACACACACACAATTATATTACGCATTGCTTACCACGCCAAAGTATGGAGAAAAATATAAATAAAAAATTTTAAAATTTTAAATAAAAATTGTTTTTATTTATTTGAAAAAGGTTTATTTGACAAAAAAAAGTAAGTATTTACATTGAAACAAGTTTCCCATGGATGGATGTGGCCATCGGCATGTATTTTGTAGTTTTTTGATATTCCCATGTACAAACATATGTTAAGTATGTACATACAACTTATACCCTAAGAAAAAGACAAATAAAATGTTCAATAATGGAAAATCATGAGTTTGGGGGATGGGGGTTGGGATTGGGCGGTAATACAGGTGTTCAACTGCTACTTTTTGTAGACGAGAAGAAAGAGGGGTGTGGGGGGATTGGGGAGCAGTCGCTCGATTAGAAATCTATGGGACTCTTCAAAACAGCTCGGGTGAAGTCTAGGACTCATTAGAAATATGAGGAGACATTTAAAAATGTGTGGCCCTTTAAAAATGTAGGACCTCCCCTTTTAACGATGCTCTCCTGAACGGCAAAGCTCTGCTAAAAGCTAAAAGCTCTAAGCTTTCTTTTATACATCGGCCAGAACAGAAACAAAAAGCTCTAAGCTTTAGAACGTGCGCGCCTAAAAGTAGGCAACGAAATTGTTTTGCTGTATATATATGTATGTCGGTGTGTATATGCTTTTCCTTGTACCATTTGGGCTGGAACTGGTATTTACATGCTACTTAGGTGGCTATATTCAAGGCCCCCGAAACAAAATATTTTATATTAACTGTTGTAAAAAATTTAATTTCACTAGCTAAACTTAGGAAGTATAGGTTGAAAAAAGGTCTAAGGAATAATTCTAGATAACTCGTACGTTATACGATGAGAACTAATACTATCAACTAATTTCAAAGTGTGGTTGCCACACCTCCTACTCCTATCTATCGTGGCGACGACTGCAAACCTCTCTTACCAGCAGTGCTGGACTCCCGTTAAGGTAGCCTGAACAGCTCGTCACGACCTCCTACCAAAGTCCGTCTTCTAGCTAGGTTCATACCAGGTACCACTTAATTCAATTGCCGGAATCCGAAGAAGGAACCCCGGTATGAGCACTTCGCTAATCCCTATCCTTTCGTCATGATGACACTTATCGGCCAGGCGGACCCAAACGACGTTGCCATCATGACGGTCCCTGTCCTGAGTCGGGAGAAGGAAACTAGGGTTGCGATTTCAAGAAAAAAGTGGAGATAGAAAGCGTTACAATTAGCGAAGGGTAAACAAAAGGAAAAAGTAGTAACATAACAGAAAAATGGTAAGCACAAAAAACAAGAACGTTATAGGCTATTACGTTGCGGATATAAGGCAAAAAGGAAAACTGAAAAAAAACTTTTTGTAACTAGAAGCAAATTTGCAAAGGCTACGAGTTTTTTTGCTATTGCGTTGAGAAATAAAAAAAATAAAAGGAAACTGAATGAAAGTTTTTTAAACTAATAAGGATAAATAAGAAATAAAAATGGAACTTTAAAGATTAATGGAGATTGAAAAAAAACAAAAAAAGGAGATACAATTTTAAAAGTGATTTGAAAAGAAAAATGAAAAAAAGCTGATCGGGCTATTAGCGTTGAGAATACCAACGCCAAGAACTGAAAAGAAATTTTGGAAACTAAAAAGAATTAAAGCGGTTTAATGTAGATAAAAAAAAAAACCAAACAAAAAAAAACAAACTGAAAAAAAATTAACTATAAATTTAAAAATGATAAAAAAAATAACTAAATGGCAAGACAAAAAAGCTAAAAAGATTATGGGGCTATTGACGTTGGGCGCCATTGTTACGTGGCTGACTGTTTGGGTGGTGAAGAGCGGCGGCAAGCAGATATGCTTGCGGGCCCAGGCTAGCTCGTCGTCTTGGGCGGGGTATTGCACCACCGACCTCACCCGCAGCCACATGAACAAGAAGGGTTCAAACCTGCATATGTTGTAAAAGAAGGGAAAGCTGAAAAAGATGTGACTTCAAATAATTTCAAACTAAGCTAGACTTATTCCGACCTTCCTTAATGCCCTCTCATTGGCCAATTAAATTCTAATTCTAAAGGGTACAGAAAAAAAATAACAAAATAAAAAAATTCCACTATAGAAGTTCAAACCCCTGCTTTTTGTTACTGATACTTACAGTCAGTGAATTCAAATCCTAAAGATACAATTCCGAATTCACAAACGTGTAAATAATATAAGATAAAAAAAAGGAAATGAAAAAAAACAAAACCCTAATCCCGGACCTATTTCAATAATCAATTATGGGAGCAAAAGCAGTTCTTAAGTAGAGCAAAAAAAAACCAGTTTGGCATATTAATAAAATGTGTGTATGTTTGTAGCTATGTATGTACATCTATTTCTTGGGCTGAGGTTTCCTCTTTTGCTTATCTTCTATTTTCTCAAGAAGATCAGGCAGTATATGTTAATAGATGAACATACATTCGAGTATATGTAGTGGCAAAAATAGTGTACTCAAACTTCACTCACCCAAATACTCTTACTCCAACGGCGCCGGTGTAGTTGAATGGATGTGCTGAATTTGCTGAAATAGTAAATAACGCTCAAACATACATATATACATACATCTACTACACTCAGTCACTCGATCAGGTCACTCGCTTGTGATCTTGATTTGTGGGTAACATGGTAGTGATCAATTCATAGTCGTGGCGACAATGCACAAAAGAAAAGCGCATCACAAAAACGACGGACTAAAATTGGAAATGCCTAGCTATTTTCACACAAAAAAAAGCAACGCTCTTGCCGTTCAAGGCAGGCACTTAATGCAACATCAATAATAGCATGATAGTTTCGGCAATGGTGAGAAAAAATACATATTTGATATAGCTAGAAATTGAGGAAACTCCCGTTGTTTTTGTCTTTATAAGTCGAAGTACCCACATTTATAGCTAGAACTAGGTGGAAAGCGAACCCCACAAAATGTCATGCAAGGGAATGAACAGAAACTTAAAGCAAGGCCAAACAATTTAATGAAAGGAAATAATACGTGAAAAGGAATTCAAACCAAAAAAGTGAGGAAGTAAAAGTTAAATGGTCCAGCATATCAAAAAAATAAAAGGTGAGCTCGACATTTAGAAACAAAAAATTTAAATAGCAAAAAAACAATTGTAACTAAACCAAGAAATGAATAGTCGAATTATAAGCCTAAATCAGTCCGGGAATAAATTAGCCAACGCGAAATTCCCTTTCTCCCTTAGTCTCTGTTCCATTTTACTCTCTACTTTTATCGTTTTTATTGTTGTTGGCCTAATTCCGCCGATCTGAGTAAAATACTCGCGTTTGTGGAGCAAAAATGTGTTGGTGTTGTTGATCTCAACTTAGCGTTGCCAGCGAAGGCGAGGTTGTAGTTGTTGCTGAAATTTAATCCTTGGTGGAATGCTTTCTATGTGGTTTTGCTGCTACCAGCGGACTTGTGCAGTGTTAAATTTTGCCTGTATCTGTTGCTATCGGTTGCCAACAGTATTGTTGTTGTTGCTTCTGCTTTGGATTCAGCAGATTGGTATTGGCCGTCGTTAATTCCCTGAACTAACGTGGTAGCTGTGTGTTTCTGGATCCGTGTTAAATGTGTCGTCTTTGCTATCTGTATTGCCAAGAAAAATATAGTGTTGTCAACGTGTCGTCTAACTACCGTGTTTTTGTTGTGTTTGACGTATAGTGAGCATAAATCCTTCGATGTTGTGGGTGGTTGCTAAGTTGTGTCTTCGGACAACCAAAGACAGTGTCCAGTGTGTTGTTTTGAGGTGATCTGCGAAAATTCAAAAAGCAAACTTATTAAACCAATCAAAACTGATGTTATAAAAAAAACTGATATTACAAACGTGTGTAAATATATTTGTTTCTTGTTTGCATGGTTTATATGCTCACCTAAATGCATATCTTTGTATAGACGCGTGAACATAAACCAGTCATTTTGCTTTTGGCTTGCTTCAAAACTTGGCTTTGTGGAAGCCAAGTTCCCAGTGGGCATTCCAGATGATAAAAATCATGGCTAGATTTAACAAGAGTATTCCAGGTGTGTGTCTGAGTAATAGCCGGCTTGGCTGTTGATAGGATTGCTTTCCTTGGTTTTTGGTACGTTTCACGAGACTTTGCGGCGCGCACAACCCTGAACAGAAACCCTTAACTTGCAAATTTATTCGCGCACTTCACTTTAAAACTTAAATTTTCTTTTTTTTCACTCGCGCTTAGCGAACTGGCACTTTCACTAGACACTGATTCAACCAAACTTTGGCCCGTTGTCTAACGTTCTGCCTTTTTATCCCTACCGCCGTGGTAAGGAAAGTTATCCAAAACGGATAGTTTTAACATATACAAGCCACTTACTTTCGGCTTTCCTCTACTTTCCTTTATGCATTCACACAAAATAACACCTACACAGATACATTTAGTTCGTGTCTTGGCCGCAATGTTGCAATGATGTTGGCAACATTGTAGTACCGCCAACAACATGATGAAATCGCGCTGTGTTGCTTCCGCTGTAACAATGCGGCAGACACTTAACATAGAAACATGTTAACATACATTTAGCTCAGTGTGGTGAAAGGCTGTCGTTACAGGCTCCATTTTGCGTATGCCCCACAATACCGCCAGACATTCTTGCTCTGTGGCGGAGTAGCGTTTCTCGAGGTCGGTCAAGCTCCGGCTCTCATATGCAATTACCCTCTCTTGCTCTGAGTGGCGTTGGAACAATACAACCCCTAGGCCCTCTCCGCTCGCTTCGGTTTGTAGGAAGAATGTGTGTTTGAAGTCTGGGTAGCACAGTACCGGGACGCAGATCAGTTTGTCTTTGAGGTTCCGGAAAGCATCTTCTTGTGGAGTGTTCCACTCCCAACGCTGACCCTTTTTCAAAAGTTTATTGAGTGGTGCGGCGAGGGTGGAGAAATCGGCTACGAATCGGCGATACCATGAGGAGAGGCCGAGGAACCGGCGTAGTTGTCGAATGTATAGTGGCGCGGGCATTTCGCGCACGGTCGATATTTTTGCGGGATCGGTGTGGATTCCTTGTTCGCTGATGATATGTCCTAGGTAATTTAGTTGTTGTTGCATGAAACTGCATATTTCGAAATTTACTTGCATGTTGTTTTGTTGTAGTCGTTCAAAAACTTCCCTTAGGATATGTTTTTCAAATGTGTATGTCATCCAAGTATGCAAACACCTTCGGTTGGAGTTCTGGACCAAGGATTGCGTCTAGGGCGCGTCGAAAGGAGGCCGGGGCAGAATGTAGCCCCAAGGGCATGACCTTCCACTGGAAAAGTCAGCGGCCGGGGACGGTGAAGGCGGTGTATTGGCGGGACCTTTTTGCCATAGGTATTTGCCAATACCCTTTTTTCAGGCGAGGGTGGATATGAATTTTGCTTCTTTCAGTTGGTCCAAGATCGCCAAGATCTGGGGTAAAGGATACGCATCTGGTATACTTTCAGCGATATTACATGTTCTGCTGCCCTGCTGGGACCAGTTATTCCCCCAAATATCCGTTGGTGGTGGTTTAAAAAAACTGTGAGTTTAGCATTTTGAGTTGCGCTTAAATCCAGCCATCCAATAACAATACTTCACCCCACGAGCCTATTGTTGATGCTGTCGAAGTTTTTGATAATGAAAATGGGCAGTTGTTTGAGGTGATGCGTAGGGGTCGCAGGAATAATAACAATAACAATCAGGCTCGCATTATTGGTACTAGTGTTTGCACTGACGTTGATGTTGCCGATCGCTATAAATGGCTTCATATTTCCTCTTTTTCACCATCTGTGGCAGAGGTTAATATTATAAATTATTTGGCTAGGCAAATAAAGATGGAGGCGAAATTTCTATCATGTGCCAAGCTGGTTAAAAAAAATGTTTCGCTGCCTACCCTACCTCGAGTGAGTTTCTAGTTGGGTGTTCCTGAGTCGGTGTATGAGAAGTTGTTATGCTCAGATCTTTGGCCGGTGAACGTCGTGGTAAAGCCTTTTCAGTTTTTTCGAAGGGCTCATCGGAAGCCGCTACGGAGGTAGTAAGGCGTGACTTCCCTCGTATTAAAAATATCAGTGGACTGATAATTTATTATCAAAATCTGTCTGGCATGAGGACCAAAGCTGACCTGGTGTACAAGTTTAGTGCGCATTTAGATTATGACATCTTCGTATTTGTGGAAACATGGCTTAATGAAAATTTTTTTGATTCTGAGATTTTTGACTCCAACCTTGTTAATGTATTTCGCAAGGATCGTGATGCAGAAAAAACTGGCTTCAATCGAGGCGGTGGTGTTTTAATTGTTATGGCATCATATGTACCACCTTCGAGCGCACTTGAGTTATACAAGGCTCACGCAGACAATATTGTTTCTTTAGTTTTAAGTGATTTAAGTGATAACCATCTCTGTGTGCAAGGTGATTTTAACCTATGTAATGTCAATAGGTCGCCCATTTTATCTAATAACGGCCTTACGCCTTCTAATCTTTCTGGAAATCATGAATTGTACCTCATTGATAATTTATTGAGCCTAAATTTATTTCAAATTAACAATAATGTTAATTCTCTAAACAGACTTTTAGATCTTGTATTTATAAGTGATAATATTAATTGTGAAGTAAGGGAGTGCATGAACCCTATTACGCCTAGTGACAGGCCTCATTTACCTCTGATTACTACAGTTCATTTTTATTGTTTTGCTTCCGAGAATTTTGAAATCAGTGTTTCTTACAATTTTAATTCATTTGATTTCTCCGGTTTTAATGAATGCTTATTTCAAATAAACTGGGAGAAGCTACTTGAGGGACTTGATACCGCTAATCGCTTCCGCATTTTCAAAACTATTTTATACAACCACTGCTTGGATTGGATTCCTGTTAAAAGAAAAAGACCCTATAAATTGCCATGGTATTCAAGGGACTTAAAGAAATTAAAGAAACTTAGGAATAAATACTTTAAAAAATTCAAAGAATCATTTGTTTTTTACTAAATACAAGTTTTATCTTAGGAGTTTCAACAATTTGGATAAGTATCTATACACCAATTACATTCGTAACATTGAGTCGAACATTAAATCGAACCCGAAATCCTTCTGGAATTATATAAAGTCAAAAAAATGCTGCGCCAGTGTCCCAACAGGTGTTTTTCTTGATGACAATTCTGCGAATTCTCCAACTGAAAGAACCAATTTATTTGCAGAGTTTTTCAAATCGAATTTTAACACAGAAAATAATAGTAATCAAATATTTAAATTTCCGAAGAGTCAGGACTGTGCTGTTAACTTTGGATCGCTATGTCTCTCTTCTGAGGATATTAGTAAAGTCATTATTAAATTAAAATCCTCCTATCGGTATGCTGATGGCTTGTGCTCTATAGTGCTAAAGTGCTGTCCAGCTTTAATATATCCGTTAAGACTAATCTTCAATAAATCCTTGTCTTCTGGGACGTTCATTAATGATTGGAAAATAACTTCCATTACCCCATTCTTTAAAAGTTATAACAAGAAGGATGTCCGCAACTACAGACCCATATCCAAGTTGTCTACTATTTCCAAGATTTTTGAGCATGCCGTCAATGCAAAGCTAAGTTTTGCTGTTAAATCTCTCATTTCCCCCTATCAACATGGATTTTTCGCTGGCAGATCAACTGTTTCTATTTTTGCTGTCTTTAGTGAATATTGTTTAGAGTCATTTTCGGCTGGGTTTCAAGTGGGTTGCATCTACACAGATTTCTCTAAAGCTTTTGATAGAGTTTCTCATTAAGTTTTACTAGAAAAATTAGCTTTTCTTGGCTTTCATTCCTCGATTCTGCGATGGATTGCCCCTTATTTATTTAAGAGGCAATGTGTTGTTAATATTGATGGTGTATCCTCCAGGCCTTTTGTTGCCACTTCCGGTGTACCCCAGGGTAGTATATTGGGACCGTTATTTTTTATTATTTTTATCAACGACATTAGTAGTTGCTTCGCGTTCGCCAAATGTTTGCTTTACGCTGATGACCTGAAGCTATTCTCAGCAATTAAGGGGAGAGATGATGCCTCAAGATTACAAAATGACATTAACAAACTCTATCACTTGTGCGAGGAATCTCATCTTTCCTTGAACCCCGCCAAATATTTCCACATAACTTATGTGAAAACCACTAGTACACTACATACGATTTAGAGAATTTCAAATTGTGAGCTTCAGTGTGTTAATGAGATTAAAGATCTTGGTATTATCTTTGATAGTAAGTTCTCGTTTAACAATCACGTAAACTGCTAAATCATATTCTACGCTTGGTTTCGTTAGGCGTAATACTATACAATTTCCAGATCCGTATACGATCAAGTTATTATTCACGGCCTTTGTTAGGTCGCGTTTGGAATATGCAGTTTTATTTGGAGGCCAAGCCAGCAGACAGCTGTAAATAGAATAGAGCGTATACAGAAGATCTTTCTTAAATATGCTCTTCGACCTTTAAACTTATCTGAACCTATGCCTCATTATACTTCTCGTCTCTTGCTATTAAACCTTAAGTCCTTGTTGGATCGTAGATCTATTATCTGCTTAAGTTTCGCTTATAACATTATTAATGGGTTTATTGACTGCCCGTACTTGCTGGAGCGGTTTCGATTTAATGTTCCTCAACGTTCCCTCCGAAATTTCTATCCATTTTATGGTGATAATCTTAAAATTAATTATTCCTGTAATGCTCCTATTGCCCGTACTATACGTGAGTTAACTCACTGAGCGTTACGGTTTCCTTGGATTTTTCACTACCAAGGTTTAAATTTTTAATTATTTTAAACTCTGCGTTTTAAGTTCTCCGGTCCGAGCTGTACGTTGCGGACACTGGGTGTGCGTGCTATTTTATTGCTTTCCAGATGTTTGCGTATAGTGTCACCTGCCTAGGTGAGCGTCGCGCCGGTGTCCACCAAGGCTCGGACATTTAACCCTTCGATGGTGAGCTTGACTTAGTGACGGCCATCCATTTTTGCGCTCGGCGGTTGTTCGTCGACGGCTGCTGATTGTGGTTGCTTCCCGTGCCATAGCCTGACGGAGTCAAGGTGCTCGCCTTATCGCACCTGCACTCTCTGAACAGGACGTTGTCCCAGCCACATCTGGAGCAAAATAGTCTTCGGGCTCTTTGGCATTGGTGGTGCATATGTCCTCGCTCCTTGCACCTCCAACAGGATTCCTCTCGGCTATATTCTCCGTCCAACGGTGATAAAAAATGCGCTGTGTCTGCTTTGTCTGGTGGCCTCCAACTGCATCAGCTCGAATTCATCGGTGAGCTCCATAAGCTATTCAATAGTTCGGAACTCGCTACGCTTTGCGAATAACCGGTATTCGACACGAAGCCCGTCGTAAATGCGTTCCAGGTGGTTCTCTCGTGACATAATCGGATGTTGTCGGATCATGGTTGGCTTGGCGAGAATATAATCCTTTGCCTTTTCTCACCCCTGCTGTCTCTCTGGCGTTTGGCGTCCTCTAGTTGGTGTAGATGCCATCTGGGTAGGAAGAATTGCTCGGCCGCTGTGCGGAACTGTGTCCACAAGAGTATCTCGGCTTTGCGTGCACGGAATCATTGCAATGCCTTACCGCGCAACGCCACCGGCAGCGTTGGGAGCAATAGCAAAATAGCACTCGGTCAGCTCCTCAATTCTCTCCAAAAAGTCGTTAAGCGTCTCTCCACCCATGAAATGGACATCCCATCGGCGGACCGAATTCATTACTTCGGCGTCGGTCAACTCGGTAAGGGGTGATGGCGGTCGTTGATTGACCTTTGTAACTGCAGACGATGTAGTCACATGAATGGAGGGAATTTGGTGTTGTTGTAGCGATAAGGTTGCTGCCCGAAGACTAGGTCCTGGAGGAGGAATTTGGTCGAGGGGGGTTTTAGTTTGGCTATTTTCTTCTGCCTTGATTTCGTCTTCCACCTCTCTCAGTAGATTTTCAATTGACTTGTGGTTTCGTTTTGCCTTTACGTAGGCACTGAGCGCTATGCGTAGCTCAGCAACATTGCAGCCGTTACCGAATATCCCGTATCTCTTGCACTCCTCGATGAGTCTTTCTTTCTTCAGTGAATATATCCAGTTCAGTCTGTTGGTATTCAATAGGTAGATATTGTCCTCTGGTTGTGGTTGCGCGTTCGGCGACCCATTTTCCGGCGGGTGGTTCTTGATGTTGCTCTTACACTTTCCTCTGCGGAGATGGATGCCTGCTCAGGCGCCATTTGTGAGGTGGGTTTTGTCGAAGACTGAGATAAGCTAAGCCGCTCCAGGGTCAGGCGAAGGTCCCACTAACCTCTACCAATTAATAACACAATTAGTTGTTGTTTTGTTCCGAAAATGCACATACACACGATGCGGCTTTTGATTTTCGATGCCGACAGCCTTTGATCCCAAAGAGAGAGAGAGAGATGCCACGGATGATAGTGCAGGAGTGGCGGAAGCGGGCCTCAAAGATGACGGTACGGGTCGCGGTTCTCAGGGAACGGTGGTGATGATCCTCAAATAATATCTTGCCCCAAAAAGAGAAAGCTTACTCGGATTGGTTCAGGCGGGTTACGGTGGTGCTCCTATGGCTAATGATTGACGGCGGCGGGCAGGAAGGGCGCTGTTTGACCTAGGTGAAGTATATCTATGTTAGTGATGCCAGACGTACAAATATATGTATATACATGGTTGCTGGGTAGACTCAGTACTCCTCTCAGTGAGCCTCGGACAAGAGTCCTAACGACCATGAGCGGTGTAGTAAAGTCCACCTTTATCTCCACCATATTGCTCGGCACTTCAACCAGGAAGCGGGGGAGCGAGATGATCCTCGGCAACCCTGGGTTAACTGTCCACGACAAATGCCACCCGTATTGGTATTTATTAAGCCTGGCATGTCCCTCAACGGGGGTCCAGTACTGGTCCTGGACGAATCTTGGGGGAACTACCCGTGCTCATCCGTCCTTCGAGGTAGAAGGGGAGCGTATACCCTCCTACCAAGGGGGGCGTTGTGCAAAAGGTTGGTTTCCCATAGGTGGGAGGGGAGATCCATGAGCCCGATGGGTTCGTTGAGAGTTTTCCCCGTTTACCGTGGGACCCCTTTAATATCTACCATAGTAAGTTGGCCTCAGCGTTACTTACCTTGGTGATGTATGCAGTAAGCGATGGCGTTTGGGCTTACATACTTGCAGCGTATACAATTATTAAGAATTCAGCTCATCAATAACTCCTCGTTATGATGGCGAATGAAAAATGTATGTCAGATAGTCAGTACCACGCGTGCTGAGTATGTTTGGTTGTTAACTCTTGGTACTTGGCATACCATGTGCGGGTGGTTCTTCGCTGTGCAAGGCGATCGTAGGGTATGTATATTTAATTGGCATATTATCTGCGGATTATTCTAAGATTCTTGCCTGCTGTAATGCATCCAAAGTCAATGCATACATATGTACACACATAACACGCGCGGTGTCTAAGTTGTTTAGTCTGTAACTAAGAATTTGCTGACACCACGTATTCCTCTACTCCAACATTTTCACACGCTTTCAGCGAGTGCATTGAAGCAACTTATGAATGCGTGTACGAATGTGTATGCATGCGCTTGGCTACACGACTTTGGTTATTTTGTTAGACTTAGTAAGAATTAGAGTAAATATGTTTATGTTTATGTAGTAACTAAGTAGTGCATAAGAATTATGTATAAATACGCTGAAGTTTTTATTAATAAAGAAGATTCGGTATTCGGCACTCAAGGGTGCCACCTCCTTAAATAATCTTGTTTAAAACATAGGGATATTCGGCACTTAATGGTACCTCCACCCAAATAAATTAATTAATTTATTTTACACTGCATTTCCTTGTACTTGCCGCCCATTTTGGGTGCAATATCAAACGACTGACCACGACAGCATTGGATATCGATATTAATTTCTTTAAAAAGCAAAAGTAAAACATCTGCCATGTTTTCACCAATGTGCCCACAATTTCGGATGGAAGTGAGGAACCCTTCGATTGCATTGAAACTTCCCATGTATCTGATAATTACAGTCAGTTGATCGCACGTATTATCAGGTGATGCATCAACAGAAATCAAATAGTATTTGGTTTATTTGGTCCTACTTATTATTTCTCTCCATCAAAGCTTTCATTTCTTCGCATGTTGTTTAATAAATAAATACATAATTTACATTTCCTCGCTTTTCGTTTGCAATCTCTTTAATATGTGCTACCAGAAATATGTCAAATCTCGCCATTAGTTCCAGTACACCAAGGAAATTTCCCAGAAGTTCGCATGTGGTCATAACAAATCGTTCCCGAGATGGTCGGGCGTGGTACCGGAATGTACCGGATCTGCATCCGGCATAGGCCCATAATCATCGATAACACTCCCCAAGGCCTTCGGGGAGTGTCCTTATTGCTACAACAATAACAACAACAACCCTGGCGACCCCAAATAAGGGATATAAACCAACGCATCATATTGCTAGTGGATGAACACAAACGCGTAAAATGGGAGGAGCACTTAAAGAATTGTAACCTCTCTACTGCGTGTAGGTAAGCTATGGTCCACCGTAAAGTCCCTATAGAACCCGACTAAACACAATGACAAAATCTCCATAGACTTTGCCGATAAAGTGCTGTCGGATGTGAAAATGTGCGCGGGCGCTTTTTGCTGACAATATGTAATGCATTCTACTGTTGACAAGTTCAGACGGCCGGCCAACAGACGCGCACACAAGCATAAATACCACCCGTCCCCAATTACCTTCACCGCCGAAGAGGTTGAAGATGCCATCGTTCATGCTAAACCATCTAAATCAGTAGGCCCAGGCGGCATAGCCATGCCGATGCTTAAAAAACTAGGCAAAGGGGGATTTAACTATCTAGCGCATGTCTTCAGCCTGTCCCTTTCCACCTTCGTCATCCCCGAAAAATGGAAAATGGCTAGGGTGGTTCCAGTATTAAAGCCTCTGACACCAGCTAGAATAGGAGATCCTTATCATTCGATATCTCTTTTATCGCCAGTAGCCCAGACACTTGAAGCCATTACACTGGTCAACAACATTTTTGTACATGGGTCGTGCGTATATTTTTTTTATTGCTTTTGCACCCAGAAATAAGAATATGAACATAAAAAAGTTTTTGATTTGGTTTTGTTCGAAAAAAATGAGAAAAACGAAAAACATGAAAATTCATCAAAATTTGACATAGATTTGATTTATTCTAGTATAGTAAAAATCAATTTAAGATTTATTCTAATAAATTTAGTTTTAGAATACAGTTTAAATGTTTAAAAATGCTTTTTCCTGCTTTTCCTGCCATATTCGGTAACATTTTCTCTTATTAACGTCCAAATATAGTTCCCCATCATGCTTTCCGTATACTGGCCTTGGTAGCGTTTCTCAAACTCCATTATATCTTTATGGAATCGCTCCCCGTGTTCTTCTGAATATGCTTCCATATTATCTTTGAATTTATGCAGATGTGAATGTAACATGTGCCTCTTTAGCGACATTCTACTTCCGATGGCGGAAAAATTCGTAATCATGCCAGTTATCCGCTCATCATAATTTTCATCTCCTCATTGCTAAGTAGGTCCGGGAAAATATCGCAGTTTATAATTTTTTTTATTTGAGGGCCAACAAAGACTCCAGCTTTAATTTTCGCCTCTGACAGCTTTGGAAAAAAGTCTGCAAATATTTGAAAGCTTTAGACTCAATATTAAGAGCCTTCGCAAATTGTTTAATAAGGCCCAATTTAATATGGAATGGCGGTATCAATATATTTTTAGGATCGACAATTGCTTCATGTTTAATATTAAATCTTCCCACTCCATACTCAGTACGTTCAGGCCAATGTTTTTGGCGATAAAATGCAAAATTTTCAAATCGCTATAACTTCTACAAAACCAAATATTTTTGATTCGTAATTGCATTTTTTTTTTTTATAGAATTGAACATAGAATCCGAATATATAGGGCAAAACCCATGTTTTTTTTGTTGACCTGTGTTATGTTTCCCTATTTTACTGCTGATTTGCGTCTTGCTAATCATCAGTATGGCCTTCGAAAACTACATAGCACAACCACAGCGCTAAACGCCATTAACACGCAAATAAATTGCGGATTAAATCAAAAAGCCCACCATAGAACAGCACTCGGTGCGCTAGACCTGTCAAAAGCTTTTGATACGGTAAACCACGGCACGCTACTGCAAGATTTTGCAGGGTCCTCCCTTCCACCAAGTCTCAAAACGTGGACCAAAAATTATCAGTCTGGTCGGCAAGCATCGGTGCAATTCAGGAACATAACATCTAAGCCCAGAAAAATTAAACAAGGGGTACCACAGGTTGGATTCCTATCCCCACTTCTTTTTAACTTCTACATATCGAAGCTACCTTCACCACCAATAGTCACTATCATTTTCTACGCCGATGACTGCAAAATAATCGCCACAGGCCCAGGCGCACACATCGATGAGCGTTGTAATAAAATAAAGAGCTATTTCCCTGATCTCTCCAGTTTTTCGCCTCACGAACATTGTGACATTGCCACAGACAAGTTATCGGCGACTTTATTTACAACATTGACGCGCCAAATGTCGACCATATTGAACATCCACGTCGATGGCATTGCTCTACCGACTGCCTTACACCCAACAATCTTGGGTGTGACCTTCGATCAGGATCTTCATTTTGGAGAGCATGCAACCGCAATTGTTCCTAAAATCAGAACCGTAATAAAATCCTCAATCTTCTTGCTGGCAGCACTTGGAGTAAAGACAAAGAAACGCTCATTACCACTTACATAGCAACTGACCGGCCGATTGCATGCTAAGCGTCCCCGATATGGTAGCCAAACCTAAAGGTTACTCATTGAAAGAAAATGCAGGCCTGCCAAAATACTGCCCTCATAACCGCTACGGGCTGTCTTCTTATGTCCACAGAACACCACGTACACTAGATGGGTCGGTTTATTAACCGATATCGCGCCATCGATTTTTCGATAGGATTTGGGCTCAGGAAAAAAAGTTCCACTACGCATACCCAAAAATAATAATTTTCGAGCGAAAAAAAAATGGCGAAAGGTAAATTTTTCGCCTAAACACTCCCCAAAACCCAAAAAATATTTTTTTTTTTTAAAAAGTTGTTATCGCCAACGTTTTTACAATAGTTTTTTGAAGTTTGGGGGAGTGTTTGGTTGAAAAATTTACCCTTCAGTCATTTTTTTTTTGGGTATGCGTAGTGGAACTGTTTTTCCTGAGCCCAAATCCTATCGAAAAATCGATGGTGCGATATCGGTTAACTTTCGTCCATACAAATCGACCCAGGTTAACGTACACAGTGAAGCGAGAGTACTCCCCATTAGGGAGAGAAATGAAATGCTGAACAAACAGTTTCTGTTGAATACCCAGAAACCTGGGCATTCCAACAGACATCTGACTGATGAGGCTACACCTCCCAGGAGCTTAAGGGGTCATCTCCGTAAGCATTATGAGGAAATGCGGCACCTGAGAACACAGCCGTATGAAGAAAACGGGCACACGCAGGTCCTCAGTGATATCCACAAACAGGGGTCGAACTTCTATAATTGCCCGGCAAATATAGTTCTTAAAGAAAAATACCCAGAGCTCGCAGAAGAGGAACGCACTCTCCCTAGGGATACGCGCGTCACTCTTGCCCAACTTCGATCTGGGTACTGTAACAGGTTAAACTCTTAACTATCCAGAATCAACCCAGACATACAAAATGTATGTCCTGCTTACAATGTGTCCCTACATGACACCAGCCATCTCTTCAATTGTAATGTGGAACCAACACCTGTAACACCCTCTCACTATGGTCCACCCCTGTTTAAACTGCAAGTTTCCTTGGACTCCTGAGGACATTGATAACAATTTGTGATCGGTCGCACCTATTGGATGGTGCGAATCTCTCCTAAAATAACAACATAAATGTAACATTTATAAAAAAAATATATGATATTTTTTCGCTTTGATTTCATTATAATAAACAGTGAAATATCAAGCAAAAGAATATTTTTATTTTCTTTCTTTTTAAAATTACTATTGTCTTCCTTTCTTTTTAAAATTACTATTGTAGGTACAGCTACTAGTTCTACGGTGTACATACATTTATATATTATTTGGTGTAATTCAATTGTTTAATACAGTAAATTTATATACATGCATCAGTGTCTTGGGAGATTAAAACCAGCCTCCACCTGCCAACTTTGAACTTAGACCACCAATGCCCTTCCCCAATAGATTACCTACGCGACCCGCAACAACGTTAGTCACGACAGCTGATTGTGTGGCGGCGACTTTCTGTCTTGGCATGCTTCGCATAGCATCTTCACTAGTGTCATCCTCTTCGTCATCTAAGTCTTTTGATAGATCTGCGTTCCTAAAAAAAAGTTTTAATTTAATATTGGACGTAAGTTTTTTTATAGGTTTTCAGTATTTTGTAATGACAAAAATTGCATGTATCTAGTATCTAATCTAATATATCTAATATATATAATATATAATAAGAATATATAATATATAATATATCTTAATATATAAAAAACACGTGTCACAAGCTTGAGGCCAATAGACTCCTAAACTACTGAACCGATTTTGAATTTCAATTGCTCGCCGTGTGTAGTTTGATCTAACTTGAAATATAGGATAGGTTAAATCTCAGTTTATAGTCGCAATATTATTTTATTGCAATTTTTTTTATTTATTTATACGTAATATTAAAATGTTACGTATACGCAGTGGCACTCATATTTTCAGGTGGTGCAGATATACTTCCGTGTAATTGCTTGGTGTTTAATTAAACAACCTGTTTATCAATAAAAAATATTATAGCGAATGATATCAAGTATAGCACATCACCAGGCCCGCCGAGAGGGGGGGTTTCTGAGGGGGCCCGCGATTTAGAGGTACTATGCAATTTTTTTTAATACAGGAGAGTCTTTATTTGTTCCATGTGCAATTTTTAAGCCGAATTTCAAAAGCAACGAAAATCTGCCTTTCCTTTAAATATTATAGAGAAGTGTGAAAAATAAAAATCTATATAACAATTTTTGTTGTTATATCGGCCTACTGATTTAAAGATCGCGGGTTCGAATCGAGCTCAAGGCCTAACAATAATTTTTTATCATTATTATTGTTATGATAAATTTTTCTTAATTTAAAAATTTTTTCAATTAAGAAAAAATTTATCATAACAATAATAATGATAAAAAATTATTTTTAGGCCTTGAGCTCGATTCGAACCCGCGATCTTAAAATCAGTAAGCCGATATAACAACAAAAATTGTTAATACATCCCAGAGCACGGGGAAAAAGTGTCAATAAAATATGACACTATGGCAGCATTGCCAACAAACTAGTCCAATTTTCACAGCCATTCTGCAACAGATGTCGCAGTGTTGTGAATATCAATTGGCACAAACCAGAATAGAAGTAGGATTAATGAAGACAAACAAAAAACTGCTGTGATGGCTGATTGGTTATAGCAGCGGCGCCTAAACGTTGCCGATGAAGGAATTTAGCAGTTCCCGAAATGGATCTATACAACGAGCTTTGGCAGTTGTCTAAATTTTTTCTTTCTTCTATTCTAATTTAAAAATTTTTTCAATTAAGAAAAAATTTATCATAACAATAATAATGATACAAAATTATTGTTAGGCCTTGAGCTCGATTCGAACCCGCGATCTTAAAATCAGTAGGCCGATATAACAACAAAAATTGTTAATACATCCCAGAGCACGGGGAAAAAGTGTCAATAAAATATGACACTATGGCAGCATTGCCAACAAACTAGTCCAATTTTCACAGCCATTCTGCAACAGATGTCGCAGTGTTGTGAATATCAATTGGCACGAACCAGAATAGAAGTAGGATTAATGAAGACAAACAAAAAACCGCTGTGATGGCTGAATGGTTATAGCAGCGGCGCCTAAACGTTGCCGATGAAGGAATTTAGCAGTTCCCGAAATGGATCTATACAACGAGCTTTGGCAGTTGTCTAAATTTTTTCTTTCTTCTATTCTAATTAAAAAATTTTTTCAATTAAGAAAAAATGTATCATAACAATAATAATGATAAAAAATTATTGTTAGGCCTTGAGCTCGATTCGAACCCGCGATCTAAAAATCTATATATATAAAAAGAAAGGCTAAAATGTGTGTTAGTTGGTCGCCGGTGTTTGAAGAGATGCGTCGGTCGATTTTGTTCAAACTTTCACACAAGTTGTGTAAACCTCACGCGGTGGTTACTACAGGTACAGGGTCTCGAGATATAGGCCAAAACGTGGGCCAGTGAATGCCTAGACAGTGTTTATGCATTATTGATATCAAATGAAAGCTGTTGATGAGTGCTTTGGTACAGAGTAATACATTATCCAGAGGCGGACTTGGACTGGGATTAGGACTAGGACTGGGAATGAGACTCGGAGTGGGACTGGGACTGGGACTGGAATAAAATACATACCACCCTCTGGGACAGGCAATAAGGGATGCAGAAGAATGAGAATGAATTGAGAGAAGAGAAAATAGAGAAGGAGATTGAGAAAGAGATAGAATGAGACGAAGATGGAGATAGATGAAGCGAAAAAGACGGAGGGAGGAGTGAATAAAAGGAATAGGAAAAAGTGAAGAGGGGGAAGGGCAGAGTCAGACGGAAAAAGATTATTATTAGTAATATATAATATATAATCCAATATCTAATCTAGTTCAAATATATGTGACTCGGCCTATGAAAAGGCGCGCTTATGACTCAAAAAAGAAATTGCGAGAAACAGCTGTTAAAGATAAACAATGCATTTCTTCAGTTTCTATTAGTTTTTTTTTTTTTTGAGTCATAACCCACCTTTTCATATGCCGGGTCACATATATTATAAATGGGAAAGTTTGGATGTTTGCGTGTCCAGGCGTTTGTCTTTTTGACTCAATCACGCAAGAACAGCTGGACAGATTTGGATGAAATTTGGCACACGTATAGCCAATAGTCTAGAGGGATCTACTGGCTATATATTTTTCGAAAGGGGGGAGTGTCCCCGCCCCCTAGGAACAGTTATAATTTAATTATTGTATTTTTCGTCTTTGTGACTGAATCAGGCTAGAACGGCTACACGGATTTTGATGAAATTTTGGACAGAGACAATAGTGAAAGATATTTACCGATTACGCAGGGAATTTACCTAATTCCAGTAGAAAATATTAAATTCGACCGCACGATTTGGGAGACAAAGTAAGAAGAGCGTTTTATTACCGGAAATGAACAGAGCCTTTTTGACAGTTTCATATTACATGGTTTTCATTACATTAATGACATTTCAATTTAACTTAACCTTCCAATACTCTCCCTAAATTGAAATTCATATACATACATAGATTAATTCGAAATTATATTCTTATTTATGTACATACATATGTATATATAAATGTATATATATATTACGCTTCCAAACAGCTTCCTACTCAAAAGACTTACCAATTTATTTTGTTTTAATTTAAAAATATAATTTAGCTTAAATGGCTTAATGCCGCAAAAGTTTTATTCAAGACCAAAAATTTTAAAAAAGGATTCCAGTTTTTGTCGCGATGTTGCTTTCGTCAATACATCTGCTGGCATCTCGTTCGTCTTTAAATAGATCAGTTTGACTACCTTTTGTATGACTTGCTGGTGAATAAATTTGACCTTTACGTCAATATGTTTTGTTCGCGATGAATATGTATTATTACAAGCAAATTGTATTGCGCCTTGATTGTCGCAATGAAGGTAAATCGTCTTTGAAGAATTTGGAAATATTTCCCTCTCCAGTTGTTTTAACCAAGTGGCTTCTTGAATAGCTGCGGTCATTGCCATGAACTCAGCTTCACTGGTGGAGAGTGCAATTGTTGGTTGCCGCTTTGTGCACCATGAAATTGCCCCATGCTGCATAGTGAACAAATACCCTGTCGTTGAGCGTCGCTCGTCTTCGTCACCGGCCCAATCAGAGTCACAATATCCCTGAATTTCGGTTGTCGCCCTTTTGTATGTAATACCCTTTTGCATAGTGCCTTTTAAATAACGCAAGACACGTTTAGCGGCACTCCAATGTGCTTTGCCGGGGTTTTCATTGTAGCGACTTAAAACATTTACCGCAAAACAAATGTCTGGCCGCGATACTTGAACACAAAACTGTAATGCGCCAACTAACTGTCGATAAGGCACATTTTTCATTTCACCTACCTCTTTATCGTTTTTCGGGCACATCGATTTGGACAGTTTTTGGTTTGCATCTATGGGAGTTGTCACTGAGTTGCAGTCACTCATTTTGAAACGAGATAAAATATCTTTGATATATTTTGTTTGATCTATGGTAATGGTTCCGGCTTTTCTATCGCGCATTACACGAACTCCAAGTACCGATGATACCTCGCCCATATCCTTCATCTCAAATCGTGCGAACAACATGTTCGTCAGCTTATTTTCCATATCTTCGTTATTAGAAAAAATCAGTATGTCATCGACATAAATGGTTAATATAAATATATAACGATCGTCGGCTATGCAGTAAACACATTGATCGGTCAATGACCGTTTCAGTACGAAACTCAAAAGCGCTTCGTTTAATGTCGAATTCCAAACTCGGCTCGACTGTTTTAGTCCGTATATTGATTTTACTAGCTTGTAGCAACGATCTGTGCCATCATTGAAACCTTCCGGTTGCGTCATAAAAATTTCTTCCTCAAGCTCACCATGTAAAAATGCTGTAACGACATCAAGCTGTCGAATATTTAAATCAAATTTTGCTGCGATGGCCATCAAGTAACGTATAGTGGTGAGCCTAACTACGGGCGAAAATGTGTCGTGATAGTCAATGCCTTCGATTTGGGTATATCCTTTTGCGACCAACCTTGCCTTTCTATGGGTAGCATTTCCTTCAATGTCCCTCTTCGTTTTATATACCCACTTGCACTTAACGAGTGACTTACCTTTGGGTAGATCAACTAATTCCCACGTCTTATTTTGAATCAGGGAGTCGAACTCAACTTTCATGGCACGCTTCCATAAATCGGCGTCATCGCTCATCATTGCTTGCTGCAATGATGTAGGGTCACATGCACTAAATGCGTATGCGAAAACATTATAATTCGGCTTTGGTTTTTCAATGTTTCGTGATGATTTTTCGCGTGGCTCCAGATCAGCCAATTCATCTTCGGCAATTTCTCGGGATGGTTCCCATTCGGTTTCATCACACGTCGTTTCGACTATAGAGTCTGTGTCCATTCTGTTCGGTGAAGATGTTACAATCTGTGAATCTCTTGGAGACGGCATATTTTTCACTGTTATATCAGTCGACGATTCTTCCTCCTCTGATTCAAGATTGTCATCTTCGGAGTATTGCAAACAAAACTGATTAGTACTATCAATATCAACAGAATTTACCTTGTCGGCGTTCTCCGTTTCCCAAAACACGACGTCTCTATTCACGATTACCTTTTTGGTGCGTTCGTTGTATAGCTTGTACGCCTTGGAATCTGAAGCGTACCCAATAAAAATGCATTCGACTGATTTGTCATCTAATTTGGATCGCGTTTGTTTTGGTACTTGGACGAATGCACGGCAACCGAAAACTTTGAGGAAAGACAAATTAGGTTTTAAGCCTGACCAAAGCTCTTTTGGAGATTTTTCTCTTGTACCCTTGCACGGGATGCGATTGATGATATATGCAGCTGTCGTCACTGCCTCTGCCCAAAATATTTTAGGCAATCCCGAATCAATAAGTAAGCATCGCACTTTCTCCATGACTGTGCGATTCATTCGTTCAGCTAGCCCATTTTGCTGCGGACTGTATGCTTCTGAATTTTGGTGCAATATGCCGCTTGTGTCGAATAATTTTCTAAATCGTTGGTTGCAATATTCGGTGCCATTATCAGTCCGTAACGTTTTTATTTTGCAGCCACTTTGTTTTTCGGCCATTGACTTGAACTTTACGAAGCAGTCGAATACGTCGCTTTTATTTTTAATTACGTATACAAATAACTTTCTCGAAAAGTCGTCGACGAAGGTCACAAAATATTTGCACCCACTAAACGAATTAACTGGTAATGGGCCGCAAACATCACTATGAACCAGTTCTAGTTTTTGTGATGCACGATTTCCTACGGCGCTAAATGGTATGCGACTTTGTTTACCTTTTATGCATGTGTCACACATGCCTGATTGTGAAATTGTCAAATCCTTTATGTCGCTTTTCAAAAATTGCATGCATTCAAAGCTTGCATGCCCCAGACGACGATGCCATAAAGCCAAATTTTGTTTTGGTCTTTCTATTATGATCGGCTCTTTGGCTGTGAACGATTTAACATTTTGAGCGACATCCAACTTGAACAAATCATTCACTAAACTTGCAGTTGCTATAACATTCCCGTCAGCATCAAATATTTTACATCCATTTTAGTAAATAATACCGCGTTATTGTTCTTCACCATCTGGCTGACTGATAATAAGTTCGCGCAAATGTTCGGCACAAAACGCACATTATTTATTTGTATTTCTTTTGACGAACCATTTTTCTTTATCAGTTGTTTGACTGTGCCTACGCAATCTATTTTTATTTTTTCGTTATTAGCAACTATCACTTATTTTTGACTTGGTTTGCTTTTGTTTTCTATCGCCGATATGTCTTTTGTCATATGGGCTGTGCATCCACTGTCAATAAACCAGTCCGAGTGTAAATCATGCGATTGAGTGAGCAACGACGAGAACAGAATTGTCTCACTTTTATCGTTTTTTCGTTGATCTCTTTTTCTCTCTTTCGCCACTTTACAGTTTTTAACAATGTGACCTGTTGAGCCACAACCAAAGCAATGTCTATTTTTCGTATTCTTAAATTTATACTTGCTTTTAGCAACAAGGGCTGCTTCACTCGATTCGTTTGTTTCATTTTCTAGTTCCAAGCCTTGCAATAACATATTTTTGACATAGTCAACACTGATTTCAACGGCTGAATTTTCGACCGCCAATATCATTGGCTTATATTCCACTGGTAAGCCCACCAACATTAAGAAACCAGCCACTTCTTCATAAATTTTGAAATGCGTTTTGACTTTCAACCATAATACACTCATTTTGCTTACGTAATCTTCCTTTGAGTTGCATTCCTTTTGTTTGAGTGACACGAACTGCTGTAAAAGTGCCAATTTGCGGCCAGCGCCGGTGTCATCAAAAGCTCTCACAATGCTATTCCATGCTCCATATGCCGTATTTGCGGATTCAACATGGGCATAAGTACATGGCTCCAGCAATAGTGTTAACTCGCCAACTGCTTTAAGGTCAGCTTCTTTATCTTTCTCGCTCGCCGTTTCTGGCAATTATTTCGTGCAATTTTTCCACAGGCCTTTAACAATCATATGTGCTTTAGCACCGACCTTCCACTCTGCATAGTTTTCGCGACCTTTAAGACGATTAAATGATAGTTGATGTAATGCCATCGATTAATAGACGTGGTGTGTGAAAACGTGACCGCGAGTTCCGGCAATTAAAAGATTGGAAAAAATATATTTTGCGAATACGTGGAATTCACTTCGATTTGATTATTTTAAACTAGATTAGGCTGCGGATGGCCCATAACCTGAAAGATATTTACCGATTACGCAGGGAATTTACCTAATTCTAGTAGAAAATATTAAATGCGACCGCACGATTTGGGAGACAAAGTAAGAAGAGCGTTTTATTACCGGAAATGAACAGAGCCTTTTTGACAGTTTCATAATACATGGTTTTCATTACATTAATGACATTTCAATTTAACTTAATCTTCCAATAAATAGTCTACCGGCGAAATTTTTTTCGAACATGGAAAGGAGGGGAGGGGTTCAAGACCCCTTCGAATAATTACTTTTTAACAATTTTTACACATTATAACTTTACGTATACTGACCTTCACCAATACTAAAAACTCAATGCATCAAATAAGTCGAGGGCTTACAAAGTGAGCAGTGACACCCTCCATCCCCCCTCTCCTCTCCCCCTCTGGTGCACAATCTATATATTGTTATAACTCCATGTAAAGTTTCTCCTAAATCAATAATTTTTGGTATCTGGCTCATACAGATCGAGATCTAAACAATTTTGGAAAAACGAAAATCGTCAGGGTCATATTGAAACCCTTCCGTGATCTTTTCAGGATGATCTTCGGGATCCCGTCAGGGTTATTTCGGGACATCGGGATCACTTGGGGAGAATTGTAGTTCAGCACACATGACTTTTTAAATTATGAGCTTTTATGGCCATGTATCTGCTGCTAATTATTCGTAATTAAAATTCGGTATGTCTCTTTATCTATCTATCTTTAATATCTAGCACAGCTTTTTCGTTCTATTTTTGATTTTTTTAAATGAGTCCTGTAACGAACTGTTATAACTATAATTACACTTTTTGTAATATTTTAACCAACTAAATACCCAAAAAAGCAACATTATTTTCATCTAAAAATTCTCTTTGGTTTTAGCTAATTGTATTTTCACTCCTTTGTTCTATGAATAGTAATTCCTTCACCCCTCTCATACCAATTAATTTATCTTAATAATATATATATGTATATGTATTTTTTTTTTAATTCGAAAAAAACTGTATTGTACTATTCATGGAAGCGTGCCTTTCAGCTTATCAGCTCATTTAGTTCTTTTTTTTTACTCTATTACATAAATAAAATACATTAGACAAAAATAATTTTTAAACAGATAACTTGATAGGCAGGCTAACGTGAATAGCACGTATATTTTATGTTCTCCTTGCGCACGGGGCCGCGGGTAAAGGCTAGCCTATATATACAAGATTCAAATTATGTATGTACTAGCTTATACCCGTGGGTTTTACCCCACGTTTCTATAAAAATTTGCAAGCTACGCGTAATTGGCCATGGGTAAAACATGAGTTGGTAAGATTGACTTCTGCTACAGCTAAAGACTGTTGTTGTATAATATATTCATATTTGTAACAGGATTCTCCTCGCGAAAGTGAGGTTGACAATTGAGTTGCAGAAGCTCTGAAGCTATAAAGGTTTGTATTGCGCTCATCAGTCCCTTGATTCCCAGCCAATGATCGTCCTTGAGCTTCATTGATAGGGATAGGAAATTTGAGGCATTTAAAATTGAAAAGACAAATCTATCGGTATCAATAGAATCCTTGGTTTTAAACTCTTTTGTTTTTTAAAAATTTCCGACAAAATGAATTGCTTCAATGACGTTCGTAAAAGTTGTGTGATGAAAAGCCTTGTCCCACTAAATAAACGTGGAGAATCGAAATAACGAAGCATAAATATCATGATATTATGGCCCCTTTTTTAAGGACCAATCGATGAGGAGAAATTTCTGATGGCTCAAAAGAGCTAATAAACTCAATCGGATATGCACAGCTTAGGACTCTTCCACGACTGTATTAATAGAGTGATAAGTCTTGGTTCTATCGATATTAACATCCTCATTTTAAGGTGCCTAAAATGCCTTTTCTCAAAGCCAGTTATAGATTGTAAAGATAGATTCAATATTTGGAAGAATCGTTAGCTATTAAAGCTTCAGGTGATGTAATAATTTCTCAAAAACTTGTAGGGAAAGGAATCAAATCTGTTAGTAAAGAAATAGGAATTTGGCCATAATTAATTTCAAGAAGTTGTTTAGCAAAAGCTGGTGCTGAAGGGTTTCCGCCAAATGCACTCTCATATATCTAAAGAGAGTAAATTTTTATACGTAAAGCCGTCTATAGACGAAAAAGTACGCATTTATTTCAACTGCGGCTGTTCCAGCAAGTAACAGGAAAGCACCACTTTTGGGATGGTTATTACACCTTAAATTCTTAGGGGTTTGGTATAAAACTGGCACCGACTGTTTATGTGTAATGGTGCACACATCACACACCCTCACTTTGGCCTGACCGTTTGCTTATGTTGCACATCGGTGTATCACATGTTTACAGACTGTGGTCGTTTAAATGCGGAGTTGTACGTTCACCACACAAAGGGTATCAGCGGCATCTGAGAAAGCAACTGCCATAGTTAATTCTCTTTTTGCTTTTATATCAATTAATATCAAATTAAACAGACATTTTTTTCCAATTCCTCCAGGCGTATCCAACCAACCAATACCAACCCTAAAGGTAGCATAAAAGAATACTAAAAGAATAACAGCCAAACCCAACTCTGCAATCAAACCTTACGTGTTGAATTAACCTAAGTTTGTAAGGCAGCCATAGTTCTGAAAGTCCCATTTGTCTTGTTTTTTTTTTTCAATTCCATTTATTACTGGTGCTGTTAGGCCTTAACGTCATATAGCTCCTTACCAATTTTCATTATTCCATTTGTATGGTATGTGCCACCCTCTTTTTATACTCAGTTGAGCAGAGCTCATAAAGCGACGAAACTTGGTAAGTGAGTTGTACTTATGACGCAGAATAGAAAACTAGTAAAATTATGGACAATGGGCGTGGCAAAGCCCACTTTTAAAAGAAGGTAATTTAAAAGTTTTGCAAGCTGTAATTTGGCAAGAACGTTACTCCTATTACTATATGTATGCTTAATAAAACTTAGCAAACTCGGAGAACGCCCACTTTAAAAAAAAAATTTTTTTAAAGTCAAATGTTAACAAAAAATTTTATATCTTTACAGTATATAAGTAAATTATGCACAAATTCAAAGCCAGTAATGATGTGGTGTAACAAAATACAAAAATAAAAGAAAATTTCAAAATGGGCGTGGCTCCGCCCTTTTTCATTTAATTTGTCTAGGATACTTTTAATGCCATAAGTCGAACAAAACTTTACCAATCCTTGTGAAATTTGGTGGGGGCTTAGATTCTGGGACGATAACTGTTTTCTGTGAAAAAGGGCGAAATCGGTTGAAGCCACGCCCAGTTTTTATACACAGTCGACCGTCTGTCCTTCCGCTCGGCCGTTAACACGATAACTTGAGCAAAAATCGATATATTTTTACTAAACTCAGTTGACGTACTTATCTGAACTCACTTTGTATTGGTATAAAAAATGGCCGAAATTCGAATATGACCACGCCCACTTTTTCGATATCGAAAATTACAAAAAACGAAAAAAAAAAAAATGCCATAATTCTATACCAAATACGAAAAAAGGGATGAAACATGGTAATTGTATTGGTTTGTTGACGCAAACTTTAGAAAAAAACTTTGTAAAATGGATGTGACACCTACCATATTAAGTAGAAGAAAATGAAAAAGTTCTGCAGGGCGAAATCAAAAGCCCTTGGAATCTTGGCAGAAATACTGTTCGTGATATTACAAATATAAATAAATTAGCGCTACCCGACAGATGATGTTCTGGGTCACGCTGGACCACTTTCACTTCAAATATACGACTACTACCACTCCCTTTTAAAACCCTCAGTAATACCTTTCATTTGATACCCATATCTTACTAACATATTATAGAGTCACCCGTGGTCCACCTTTATTGCGATACCTCGAAAAGGCGTCCACCTGTAGAACTAAGGCCCACTCCCTTTTAAAATACTTATTATTACCTTTCGCTTGATACCCATATTGTACAAACGCATTCTAGAGTCAATCCTGGTCCACCTTTATAACGATATCGCGAAAAGACGTCCACCTATAGAACTAAAACCCACGCCCTTTTAAACTACTCATTAACACCTTTCAGTTGATACCCATATCGTACAAACAAATTCTATAGTCACCCCTGGTCCACCTTTATAACGATATCCCGAAAAGGCGTCCACCTATAGAACTAAGGCCTACTCCCTTTTAAAATACTCTTTAACACCTTTTATTTGATACCCATATCGTACAAACAAATTCTAGAGTCAACCCTGGTCCACCTTTATGGCGATATCCCGAAATGGCGTCCACCTATGGCCCACTCCCTTTTAAAATACTCTTTAATACCTTCCAGTTGATACCCATGTCATACAAACACATTCCAGGGTTACCCTAGGTTAATTTTCCTACATGGTGATTTTCCCTTATTTTGTCTCCAAAGCTCTCAGCTGAGTATGTAATGTTCGGTTACACCCGAACTTAGCCTTCCTTACTTGTTTTTCTTACTCTATTACAAAAATAAAATACATTGACAAAAATAATTTTTAAACAGATAACTTGATAAACAGGCTAACGGGAATAGCCCTATATTTTATTTTCTCCTTGCGGACGGGGCCGCGGGTAAAGGCTAGTATCTAATATCTAATCTAACATCTAATATCTAATATAATCTAATATTATATTATAAATGGGAAAGTTTGGATATCCAGACATTTGTCTTTGTCCCTCAATCACGCAAGAATGGCTGGACAGATTTGAAAGAAATTTGGCACACATATAGCCCATAGTCTAGAAGGATCTAGTAGCTATATATTTTTCAAAAGGTGGGTCCCTGCCACCGGCTACACGGATTTTGATGAAATTTGGGACAAAGACAATAGTCTACTAGCGAAATTTTTTTCGAACAAGGAAAGGGGAGTGGGGGACGCACGACCCCTTCGAAAAATTACTTTTTAATAATTTTTACACATTATAACTTTACCTTTACTGACCTCCACCAATATTACAAACTCAATAGGTGAAATAAGTCGAGGGCTTACAAAGTGAGCAGTGAAATTCCCGTCTCCTCACCCATCTTCCCTTCACCACCTCTGGTGTAAAATCTATAAATTGTTATAACTCCGTATAAATGTTCTGCTAAATCGTTAACTTTTGGTATCTTTCTCATACAGATCGAGATCTAAACAATTCTGCAAAAACGATCGATGGTGCTCTCCATCTCCTCCCTCCATCCGCCCTCCTTCAATTGTTTTTATTAGCACGCTTTTATTAGCTTTTCCTGTATGTTTCTTTGTAACTTTTCATTCGCTCCAACGCGCCTGCTGCCTTATTAACATGGTTTTATAATTAGCTTCACCTTATTTGTAATCCCGTTAGGGTCATATCGAGACCCTTCCGGGACCATTTCTGGATGGTTTTCGGGATCCGTCCGGGATCCCGCCGGGGTCATTTCGGGACTTTTTCGGAACTATTTCGGGATAATTTTGGGACCCTTCCGGGATCAATTCTGTATAGTTTTCGGGATCCGTCCGGGATCCCGTCGGGGTTATTTCGGGACGTTTTCTCGACTAATACGGGATTATTTGGGGACCCTTTCGGCATCATTTCTGGATGGTTTTCGGGATCCGTCCGGGATCCCGTCAGGGTCATTTCGGGAATATTACGGGATCATTTGAGAACCTTTCCGGCATCATTCCTGGATAGTTTTCGGGATCGTTCCGTAATCCCGACGGGGTCATTCCGGGACTATTTCGGGATCATTTGGGGTACCTACCGGAATCATTTCTGGATGGTCCGGGATCCCGTCAGGGTCATTTCGGGACTATTTCGCGATCATTTGTGGACCCTTCCGGCATCATTTCTGGATGGGTTTCGGGATCCGTCCGGTTTCCGGGATCATTACAGGACTTTTTGGGGGTCATTTTGGGTCCCTTCGGCATAATTACTGGATGGTTTTCGGCATCCGTCCGCGATCCCGTCGGGGTCATTTCGGAACTTTTTCTCAACTAGTACGGAATAATTTGGGTACCCTTTCCGCATCATTTCTGGATGGATTTCGGGATCCATCCGGGATCCCGTCGGGGTCATTTCGGGACTTACTCGGGATCATTTAGGGTCCCTTCCGGCATCATTCCTGGATGGTTTTCGGCATCCGTCCGGGATCCCGTCGGTGTCATTTCGGAACTTTTTCTCAACTAGTACGGGATAATTTGGGGACCCTTTCGGCATCATTTCTGGATGGATTTCGGGATCCGTCCGGGATACCGTCGGGGTCTTTTCGGGATTTTTGCTGGATAATTTGGGATCCCTTCAGGCATCATTTCTGCATGGTTTTCGGGATCCGTCGGGATCCCGCCGGGGTCATTTCGGGACTTTTTCGGGATCATTTCGGGTACCTTCCGGCATCATTTCTGGATGGTTTTCGGGATCCGTCCGGGATTCCGTCGGGGTCATTTCGGGACTTTTTCTGGAGTATGTCGGGATAATTTAGGGACTATTTCTGGATATTTTCCTTGTGGTTTTTGAGATCCGCCCGGGAGCCCGTCAGGGTCATTTCAGAACTCTTTCGGGACTATTTCGGGATCATTTTTGCACCCTTCAGGGATCATTTCTGTGTGCTTCTCTGGATAAGTCTAGAATAGTGTCGTTGTCATTTCGGGTTTTCTCGGGACTAGTCCGGGAAATTTTGGAGACCCAGGGCATTTATGGATGGTTTTCGGGAACCGTCCGCGATAGGGTCTGGGTCATTTCGTGGCTTTTTATAGATAATTTCGAGATCATTTGGGGTCCCTATCAGTTTATCATGTCATTTAGTTCTTCTTTTTACTCTATTACAAAAATAAAATACATTAGACAGAAAAAAAATTTGAAAGAGATAATGATATGCAGGCTAACGTGAACAGCCCATATATTTAATTTTCTCCTTGCGGACGGGGCCGCGGGTAAAGGCTGGTCTAATATATCTAATATATATTATAAATGGGAAAGTTTGGATGTTTGGATGTTTGTGTGTCCAGACGTTTGTCTTTGTGACTCAATCACGCAAGAAGAGCTGGATGGATTTTGATGAAATTTGGCACACATATAGCCAATAGTCTAGAAGGATCTACTAGCTATATTTTTTTGAAAAGGGTGTAGTCCCCGCCCCCTAGAAACAGTTATAATTTAATTATTTATTTATTTATATTGTATTTTTGCGTCTTTGTGACTGAATTACGCCAGAACGGCTCCACTGATTTTGATGAAATTTGGGACAGAGACAATAGCCTACTGGCGAAATTTGTTTCGAACATGGAAAGTGGGGACCCCTTCGAATAATTATTATTTAACAATTTTTACACATTATAACTTTAAGTATAATGGCCTTCACCAATATTACAAACTCAATGCGTCAAATAAGTCAAGGGCTTACAAAGTAAGAAGTGACACCGTCCGCTCCTCCCCTCTTTCTCTACCCCTCTGGTGTAAAAATCTATAAATTGTTATAACTCAATATAAATTCCTAAATCAATAATTTTTGGTATCTGGCACATACAGATCGAGATCTAAACAATATTGGATCATTGGTCCTCTCCTTCTGTAAGAAGTCTCAGATGGAATTTCGATTCTTTAGTTTGAAACCTCGAATCCTTTGTTAATCTTCCCGATATTATATTCGTCTCAGAAATCTGGATTTTTTCTTTTGAAATAAATAACTATGGTATTCCTGCTGGTGGTGTTGGAGTTTTTATACGTGATTTTTACGAGTGTGAAGTTACTTGCCTTAGTCTATCAAGCGCTGATGTAATAAAAATGTCATTGCAAATATGCAATGTACCTTTCACTTTTGTATGTCTGTACAGATTTCACTCACTATCTTTTAAATTGTTGCATGAGGAATTCTCTCTTTTTTTAAGTAGAGAAAAGCATCAAATATTGTTATATTAGGCGAATTTAATTTTGATTTAATGAGCACCAATGGGAAACAGTTTTAAATGAGTCAAATGTAGAGAATGCATATACTTAATTTTTTTTATGGAAACACTTACGATGCACATAAACTACTCAAGTATCTCTATTTTTCCTAAAACATCAACTTTAACTCTTAAACCTTGGATCACTCAAACTCTATTAAAAAAGATCAGGCTGAAAAACACGTCACGGAAAAAAAGCAGCAGGCATCCGGAGAATACTAAGCTAAGAAATCGTGCGTGTCTGTTGACTAAAAGTGTAAACAAAGAAACACGTACAAAGCGCGATATATATTTCAAAACGTTTTTTTCATAGCGCAGGGCAACTCCAAAAAAAATGGGATGCTGTAAATAGAATAACAAACAGTAATTCTAAACGAAAGTGCGACTCGCTCTTATTAAACGTGAATGGTGTAGATGAGTCGGAGCCTCAGGAAGTTGCAAACGAACTCAATGATTTCTTTGTAAACGTAGGAAAAGCCTCCGATTTAAGCAGTAATCCTAAGCCCTGCACCTGCTATGCAAACCCAATACATACCGAATTCTTTCCGCCTAGTAACAGTTTTTTCTTTGATGCCATTACAGGCGCAGAAATTATTAATATAATTAAATCTCTAAGTAACTCTAATTCATGTGGTAATGACAACATATCAAATCGAACGTTAAAGAGCATAGCATTTAACATTTTTGATATTTTAAAACATTTATTTAATTTAAGTATAGCCTCCGGAATTTTTCCTGCTCACTTAAAATGCGCTACGGTTATACCACTCTTTAAAAAGTGGAATAAAAACGACAAAAATAACTACAGGCCCACATCTCTTTTATCTTCAATCTAAAAATCTTTTGAGAAAGCAGTGAAAAATAGGGTGCTGTCGTATTTAAACAAAGTTAAATTTTTTTAGCCTTAAGCAATTTGGTTTCATGTCCGGGCTTTCTATTGAAGATGCTCTTCTAGATTTTTCTTCTTTATTTATAAGTCAATTGATGATAAAAAAATATTGTGCAAGTCTCTTTGTAGACATAACAATGGTATTTAATATGGCTGACCATAGTATTATAATAAGCAAGCTTAGCTATGCAGGTTTTCGTGGTAACATTATTAATTGGTTTACGTCATATCTAGAGAATAGAGAGTTAAAGTTGAAAATAATCTAAGTGAAACCAGGCCTATGACCCTAGGTGTTCCACAGGGTTCGGTTCGTGGACCAATCTTATTTTTAATATACATAAATTCAGTATTCTCATTGCCTTTTATTGGTAAAGTAACAGCCTTGCTGATGACCTTGCCATCGCATATGGATCGAAAAGTGAATTTAATCTTTTTGCTGATATCAATCACGATGTTTACCTTTTAAGATCTTGGTTCGCAAGGCATAAGCTCGTGGTAAGCAGCAAAACGTAGTTGATGTATTTCAACCTTTGCGTGAAGGGAATACCTAAGAACCAGGTTGCCTTTCATAGTTCTATATGTATGCGGCATCGTTTGTGTTCAACTACTTGTACTCAAAATAACAAAATTCTCAGTATTGATGAGAAAAAAAGTTGTGACAGTAAATGTTTTGAGATCGAAATCGCCTCTAATTTCAAATATTTGGGTGTTACAATCGATCAAAATTTAAGCTGGTCACCGCACATTTCTGCAATGAAATCTTATATGTTATCAGCTCTTAGTTCTTTCTACAATACAATACATACTGTAACGAATTTACTGCAAATATTCCTATTTGCAACATTCTGCTATGTTCGAATCACTAAACTGTTGAATAGTAACTCCAATATTGAATAATGCAATAATGGTCTTTATTAGGCTACTTGAAAATAATACTTATAATTCGCAACTGATAGCTTGCTTAAAAGAAACTGATTTTCAAAATAATAATGCTCTTGCTCGTTAGATAGCGTCTTATATCAAACTGATTCTCGCGCCTCTACTGTTGCTGCCTTTTATAGTGTTTGGTTTCCTTGTTGACATTTCTAGGCGGTTCTGTTCTAGAATCTACTAGTTGGTTATCTGCTATAATTATAACTACAGATGTACGTGTATACCTCTAATATGCGCGTGTATTTGTGAGCGACACTTCCACAATTATAATTGCATATCTCAGATAAGATATCTTCATGTGTTTGTGCGTTGCTTCTCCGCTGCGTGTACGTACATATGTGTAGACGTAATGATTGAAATATTGATGTGCATACAGTCACTGCTTAGCATCGGCTTAGAGATGGCAGTACCCCTTAGTGTTGGTAATATTCGTAACACTGTCCTCCACCTAAGTATGATCGTCCCGATCAGAAAAATCTCACGATCTAAACGCTGCAAGCCTCTCCAAATAAACCACTTTCATTTTGGTTCGTAATTTGCCAATGGTTTGTATGCGGTACACTACATCTTTGATCCGTTTTACAACTTTGTATGGGCCTTCCCAATTACACTGCAATTTCAGGGACAAACCTTTTTTTCGTTGTGGGTTATATAACAGCACCAAATCTCCTTCCTGAAACCCTTCCGAATTAATTGCTTTATCGTACCTCGCTTTCATCTTGTTACTCATAACCTTTGCTCGTTGCCTTACCAGATTCTGTATCTCTCTCAGCTCTTCTTCCAAGACACTAGTGGATTTCTTGACATTTCTCTCCGCATCGGCATCTATCCCATACTTCAAATCAGCTGGCAGTCGAAGGTCATTGCCACAAAATTACCTTTGCGGGAGTTTGGCCCGTTGTCTCATGTACTGCCGATCGGTTGGCCATCAAGAATAATGATATGTGTGTATCCCAGTCCTTATGGTCCTTGTCTACTACTTTTCTTAAATTCTCCTCCAATGTTCTATTGAACCTGTAATAGCAGCCTTATGATCTCACCTTGTTTCCCACTTGGTGCAACCCTATTGTCTATTGTGAATGAACAACAGGTGTTGAAATAAGTTGGAAACGGGGAGGTCGGCTCGAAAAGAAAGGCGGTCATCACTATTGTAATGTTGAACGAAGTGCGTGCAAGAAAAGCTTAAAACTAAAATATTTTTATACGAACTAAGAACTAAGTCTAGTGAAAATAACTGAAAACATTTATTATAACACAAACGAAAACAAAAACTAACTAAATAAAAGAACTTATACTAAAAATAGTGCGTTTGGCTTTTGATAAAAGCGTGCGTGTATTAGGGTGCGCACAAGAACAATTATTTTTGCAGAAGTTCCAAAATGGAACTTCACATGGCGACCGTGAGGCAGCGTGCCAAATCAGATACAGAATGGGCACCAGGCCACCTGCAAAAGGCCACTAATTGATCGTGTCACCAATAGGTGGAAAAATTTCAATTTTGACTTAAGCAAAATGCAAAAAAAACTATAAAAATATAAAATACAAAATTCTACAAAAAATATAAAAAACAAAAATCTACAAAAATATATAAAATACAAAAACCTACAAAAAAGAACATATAAAACATAAAAATCTACAAAAAAAAATTTTGCAACACTACAAATATTTCATCACATAACATCAAAAAAACAAAAAAAAACTTTACCACGTCATAACGGGATAAGGCAAGTCACGCCACCCCGAAACACAAACGAAGGCACCATAATTAGCAGCACATCGGAAAAAAATAGCCGCAGTACGAGGAAGCTGAACGGGAAAAATTAGCAGCAGCGAATGGACGACGGCAGCACCAGAACGCCAGCAGCGGCGACAGCGTATGGTGAGGTTTGCAGTATGTATTTATGTATATATGAAATGTAATAACTAGTTGCTTTCAAAATGTGTACATATAATTTTTTCATAAATATTTTTCGCTAAAATACTTAAAATTCTTTCTAAATGCGATCAATCGCAAATCTAATTGCAATATTTATTGTTTCCTCAATTTTGCCAATTATAATATTTCTATAAACAATAGATTTAAATTTTCATACTTAAGAAATACGATACGTTTTGGCATATGTACATATGACATTTTAGTTTGCAATACAGCTTGGAATATAATCAGTCTAAATCAAACTTGCATATGTATAATCCGCAAATTTGCTTTTCAACCAATGTAATTACTAACATTCGGGCAAATACATACTTTTAATATTGTTCAAATTTGAAGCGAAATGGAGATTCTCAAATTTATTTATTAATTAAAGTAGTTTCTGATATTCTCACATACATTTTGAATATTTTTTGCATCAATTTAAATTATGAACTATTTTAAAAAATTTTTTCACGCATATCGAAAAAGTGAAATTGGTTATATATATATTTTCTTTATAATACATACAAACACAATATAATTAGACCAATAAATTTTTATTGACTGTGTATATATATGCATATATTACATAAATTGTGGCTAAAAGCGAAGCATTAAAAAAAAACAAGTAAGGAAGGTTAAGTTCGGGTGTAACCGAACATTACATACTCAGTTGAGAGCTATGGTGACAACAAAAGGCAAAATAACCATGTAGGAAAATGAGCCGAGGAAAACCCTGGAATGTGTTTGTATGACATGTGTATCAAATGAAAGGCATTAAAGAGTATTTTATGAGGGAGTGGGCCATAGTTCTATAGGTGGACGCCATTTTGGGATATCGCCATAAAGGTGGATCAGGGTTGACTCTATAATTTGTTTGCACGATATGCGTATCAAATGAAAGGTGTTAATGAGTATTTTAAAAGGGAGTAATCCTTAGTTCCACAGGTGGATGCCGTTTCGAGATATCGCCATAAAGGTGGACCAGGGGTGGCCCTAGAATTTGTTTGTAAAATATGGGTATCAAAGGAAAGGTATCAATGAGGGTTTTAAAAGGGAGTGGTGGTAGTTGTATAGGTGGTCGCCTTTTCGAGATATCGCCATAAAGGTGGACCAGGGGTGACTCTAGAATGCGTTTGTACAATATGGGTATCAAACGAAAGGTGTTAATAAGTATTTTAAAAGGGAGTGGGCCTTAGTTCTATAGGTGGAAGCCGTTTCGAAATATCGCCATAAAGGTGGATCAGGGGTACCTCTAGAATGTGTCTGTACGATATGGGTATCAAATTAAAGGTATTAATGAGGGTTTTAGAAGGGAGTGGTGGTAGTTGTATAATTGGTCGCCTTTTCGAGATATCGCCATAAAGGTGGGCCAGGGGTGACTCTAGAATGCGTTTGTACAATATGAGTATCAAACGAAAGGTGTTAATGAGTATTTTAAAAGGGAGTGGGCCTTAGCTCTATAGGTGGAAGCCGTTACGAAATATCGCCATAAAGGTGGACCAGGGGTAACTCTAGAATGTGTCTGTACGATATGGGTATCAAATTAAAGGTATTAATGAGGGCTTTAGAAGGGAGTGGTGGTAGTTGTATAATTGGTCGCCTTTTCGAGATATCGCCATAAAGGTGGGCTAGGGGTGACTCTAGAATGCGTTTGTACAATATGGGTATCAAACGAAAGGTGCTAATGAGTATTTTAAAAGGGAGTGGGCCTTAGTTCTATAGGTGGACGCCTTTTCGAGGTATCGCAATAAATGAGGACCAGGGGTGACTCTAGACTTTGTTTGTACGATATGGGTATCAAATGAAAGGTGTTAATGAGTATTTTTAAAAGGGAGTGGGCCTTCGTTCTATAGGTGGTCGCTTTTTCGAGATATCGCCATAAAGGTGGACCAGGGATGACTCTAGAATATGTTTGTACGATATGGGTATCAAATGAAAGGTGTTAATGAGTATTTTAAAAGGGCGTGGGGTTTAGTTCTATAGGTGGACGCCTTTTCGAGATATTGCCATAAAGGTGGACCAGGGGTGACTCTAGAATGTGTTTGTACGATATTGGTATCAAATAAAAGGTAATAATGAGAGTTTTAAAAGGGAGTGGTGGTAGTTGTATATGTGAAGGCGTTTTCCAGATATCGACCAAAATGTGGACCGAGGTGACCCATAACATCATCTGTTGGATACCGCTAATTTATTTATATATGTAATACCTGCCAAGATTTCAAGGGTTTTTTATTTCGCCCTTCAGAACTTTTTCATTTTCTTCTACTTAATATGGTAGGTGTCACAACCATTTTACAAAGTTTTTTTTAAATATTATATTTAGCGTCAATAAACCAATCCAATTACCATGTTTCATCCCTTTTTTCGTATTATGGCATTTTTTTCATTTTTCGTAATTTTCGATATCGAAAAAGTGGGCGTGGTCATAGTCGGATTTCGTTCATTTTTTATACCAAGATAAAGTGAGTTCAGATAAGTACGTGAACTAAGTTCAGTAAAGATATGTCGATTTTTGCTCGAGTTATCGTGTTAACGGCCATGCGGAAGGACAGACGGACGACTGTGTATAAAAACTGGGCGTGGCTTCAACCGATTTCGCCCATTTTCACAGAAAACAGTTCGCGTCATAAAATCTATGCCCCTACCAAATTTCAAAAGGATTGGTACATTTTTGTTCGACTTATGGCATTAAAAGTATCCTAGACAAATTAAATGAAAAAGGGCGGAGCCACTCCCATTTTGAAATTTTCTTTTATTTTTGTATTTTGTTGCATCATATCATTTCTGGATTTGAATGTTGACAAAATTTACTTATATACTGTAAAGATATTAAATTTTTTGTTAAAATTTTATTTAAAAAATTTTTTTTTTTTAAAGTGGGCGTTCTCCGATTTTGCTAAGTTTTATTAAGCGTACATATAGTAATAGGAGTAACGTTCTTGCCAAATTTCATCATGATATCTTCAACGACTGCCAAATTACAGCTTGCAAAATTTTTAAATTACCTTCTTTTAAAAGTGGGCGGTTCCACGCCCATTGTCCAAAGTTTTACTAATTTTCTATTCTGCGTCATAAGTTCAACTCACCTACAAAGTTTCATCGCTTTATCTGTATTTGGTAATGAATTATCGCACTTTTTCGGTTTTTCGAAATTTTCGATATCGAAAAAGTGGGCGTGGTTATAGTCCGATATCGTTCATTTTAAATAGCAATCTGAGATGAGTGCTCAGGAACCTACATACCAAATTTCATCAAGATACGTCAAAATTTACTCAAGTTATCGTGTTAAAGGGCGGACGGACGGACATGGCTCAATCAAATTTTTTTTCGATCCTGATAATTTTGATATATGGAAGTCTATATCTATATCGATTCCTTTATACCTGTACAACCAACCGTTATCCAATCAAACTTAATATACTCTGTTAGCTCTGCTCAACTGATTATATACTACAAAAAAAAAAAAAAAAAACAAGTAAGGAAGGTTAAGTTCGGATGTAACCGAACATTACATACTCAGTTGAGAGCTATGGTGACAACATAAGGGAAAATAACCATGTAGGAAAATGAACCGAGGGTAATCCTGGAATGTGTTTGTATGACATGTGTATCAAATGAAAGACATTAAAGAGTATTTTATGAGGGAGTGGGCCATAGTTCTATAGGTGGACGCCATTTAGGGATATCGCCATAAAGGTGGATCATGGTTGACTCTAGAATTTGTTTGTACGATATGGGTATCAAATGAAAGGTGTTAATAAGTATTTTAAAAGGGAGTGATCCTTAGTTCCATAGGTGAACGCCGTTTCGAATTATCGCATTAAAGGTGGACCAGGGGTGACCCTAGAATTTGTTTGTACGATATGGGTATCAAATGAAAGGGGTTAATGAACATTTTAAAAGGGAGTGGGCCTTAATTCAATAGGTGGACGCCTTTTCGAGATACCGCCATAAAGGTGGACCAGGGGTGACTCTACAATGCGTTGTTACGGTCTGCTGCTACGGTCTACTTGGGAGCGTGTTCACGCGAACACACCTAGTGATGTGGCGAAAGTTGCGATAAAAAGTATCGAAAAACAAGGAAAAAGACAGACGGGCGATCGCGAACAAAAAAAAAACCACGAGTTCCGGAGGAAGAAAAAAGATCTTTTCCTTTTTCGAGCTGAGTTGGTTAAACGTGGTGATTTTGTGCTCTTAAATTTTCCAATTAAGGGCTAAGCGTACTTTAAATTGAATTGTTTTTAAGCCGATAAGCATTGTACATATGAAAACAATCCTATACTACTTTTCGAATATAAAACTGAATTAATTTTCTGCAAGCAACATTTGATATTATTAAAATCGCAATCGTGACGCGTCTGGAAGAAATGCAGCGACAGTCAGCTCCGCAGCTACAAAGGAGACGACTTAAAGGCACCATGGAATCAAAAGACTTATCAAAGGCAGTGTAAATAATCCTCCACTAATAACCAACATTTGTTCATCGTACACCAAATCTTACCTGCATTTCAAAGTGGTTAATTTACCTACATTTGCCATTCCGACTGTTTTACTACTAGCCGCAATTTCACTTTTTCGTTATGGCAACATACAACGGCCACCTATTATTGTGACGTGGTCTGCGCTGACTGCATGGTACCCCAAAACCACCACAAACTCCATACGCAGTAGCATATGATAAAGCGCCAACCACCACCAATGGCGCCAACTATTATCACGAGCATCACCATCGGTAGTACCTTCCCCAACTCTTTTATTGGCGCCAACAACGAGCGCAACAACCACCAGACGTACCGCCACCACCAGTTGCAACGCAAACAACGGGGCCGCGAATATAGGTCCGAGGCCACTAATGTTAACACCTACAACAGGCGGTACCACCGACACCAATACTAGCCGCATCTTTATCAGCTGCGTCCATACCGGCGATGATAATACTAGCGCATCTTTATTAGCTGCGTCCATACCGGCGATAACAATACTACCACATCTTTATCAGCTACGACCATACGGGCTACAAGAACCAGCTACAATGACAACCACAGGGCAGCGAACATAGGCCTGCGGCCAGGCCAATTGCGACAACGAATATCAGCTGGTAAAGCGGTGAGTTTGTTCCATTACTGAACCAAATATACGTATTTGTAGCCTCAACCTTGTCTTTTAAAATTTTTTTTTGACTCTGCAACATTATATAATGTTAATATACAAACATATTCAAATTTAAGGCTATCACCCTAGTATAGAATTAAAACGAATATGAATACGAATGCAATATGCATAATGAGCGAAGAAAATGAAAAGTTAAGAAAGCAATTCTTGTTATACGTTCGAAATTGTTGCATACTGAAAAATTAACAAAAAAAAAAAAACAAAGCATATCTTAATGGTCATATGTAGGCAATTTGTACTGCCTGTGAAACAAAAAAAAGTGTTTCAGGTATTAAAATTTGTTTTGCGTTACGGTAAAATTTTACTATTACTTTTTTAATTAATGCAATTGTTGCGGATATGATTTTTGAATGAGCAAAAAGTATTGATATTGTTTCGGTAAGGAATAAAGTTTTATTGGTAATTCAAGTTCAATTGCATTATCAGTTAAAACGCTTTAAATTTATATTAAGGGACGCAAATAACGAGTAATGCGGATTAGCTTGCATTATCAACAAAAAAAAAAAAAATTGTATACATTTTTTTTGACTGAGTTGAACTAAACCCAAAACAATACCAGCACTGACTGATACATGCAAAACAGTTTACGTTTCACCTGAACAAGTAAAACGATTTCACTAATTTTACTATAAGTTTAAAAAGTTCACGTTTACCTGAACCTGTAAAACGATTTCGTTAATTTTACCATGAATTTAAAAGCTTACGTTTTACTTGAACATGTGAAACAATTTTTTTGAGGAGCATGATTTACCCCAAATTTTGTCTTAGTTGCGTTTATAACAAACTTCTTAGTACATAGTACATATTAGTGTCATTATACTATGTTTTATACCAAATTGATGTTTTGTTAAACTCAAGGTAAGTCTAATACAACAACATATTAATTTTGTAAGGGGCCCCAATTATCGGAAGTTGTATCAAAACTGTACAGCCCTAAGATAGGTTTGTGAATGAAAAAAGAAAAGGCCATTTAACCGAATTTCTACCAAAAAAAAAAAATTTATTATATATATAATATATTAGATTATAAAAACAAACAAATTATTATTACATTCAATGAACCATCACAAAACGCAGCTCACAATAATTTTCCTAAAAACTTACAAAAAAAATAGAGTTCCTCTCCAATTAGGCACGCATTATTGATTGCTACTTTTTTTTAAAATAAAAATATTTATAAGCATAAATATATAAAAAAAAAAAAAAAAAACCTTGCAGTAAGATCAAAAGAAGTTTATAGAAAGAAATGCTATATTAGTAATAATGAAACTTGAATAAATTTGTTAACAATATGGGAATGCTGGCGTCGCCATTTATTTAGAAGGCACGTAGGGTTACCAGGTAAGGGGCCACCGAAATTTAGGTGCGTCGGTGGCCATTGATTTTGAGGGTGGGTCATGCACCGGGCGTCGCAACAACACCCGCGGCGCCCCTTTATATATTCATCCCTTTATGTTTATTTTCCTTTTGGTTCTTTTATTTTAATTTCAAAATTTTTTTTTTCTCTTTGATTTTCATCGTTTGGTAACCGGTCATGTCCGGTTCGGTAATTTTTGTTGCGTTTAGTTTCTTTGGAGTTTCTTTTTTGAATTTGAATTTAAATCTTTGAATGTCAACGGTCTGTCCGTGACATCCGGTTCGGCCGGATGTCGTTTATTTTGTATTGATAAGCGTTTTGAGTCGGTCTCTGCGCTTCTGTCAGTTTTTTTTTTGAATTTGACAGCTTTTAGTTTTGATAGGCATGATAGGAACTTTTTTTCTGTTTATGGCGCAGAACAGTAAGGTTGGCAAGGACCCGCCCCAGCCGACAATGACTAGCCACTGTGCACCACCACATCATGCCTACCGCCTTCCTTACTGCTTCCATTGAAAATGCGTATCCATAACAGATGGCGCCCAACGTGGTTCCTGAGGCGCCGGGTACGAGGGTCACTCCTGGTCAAACTGTGAAGTTGATCATCCCACCAGCCCGGGGTGAGCAGCCGCAGGAACAGCCACCTGCGTTGCGGTGGGATGGTTGGACGGATCAGGGTGTCCGGAATGATCATCGTCTCCGGTAGCTGAGGGACCAACGAGACTTCACGTCAGTCTCCGGAATTTTTTTATTTTCACCCGATGAGGCAGTGCTGCACGCATTTGATTTTCTTGTAAGTGGGTTTTTATGTTTCCGGATGTTTTGTCCGTTAGCCGGCCCAGGTTGTATATGTCCGCTAATTGGGTTTTTTTTTACAATGTGAAATAATTTTTTTTTGTTTTCCCTTTTGCCGAATTTGTTTTGTTTTGTGTTGTCCGGTGTGAGAGTGTGTCTGTGTATTATAAGGACCCCAGCTCATCCCACGTCTCAGGTGGTACCATAGAATACTACCTGGATTGTGGCGGGTTGAGCTGGGATTCAAAGTGGCACTCCTTCCTGTCCCACCAGGCTGGGGAGCGGTTTTGAAACCGCTCCACCCACTGCGGTGGAGGCAGGAGGGGTGTCCAGAGAGAATGGACGGGAGGCCCCAACACCCCCAACCAGTCCCAGAGGCAAGCCCCTGGAGACTGCCCCTGCGTTGCGGCTGGGCGTGTTGAGACCTACCCGTGTGTGTCTGGAACCGACCCTGGTGGCCCCAACCAGTCTCGGAGGGGGGCCTTAAGACCCCCTCGCACTGCGGTTGGGAGCACTAGGGCCAAGTATGAATGTATTTGTGTTTATTTTTTTTCCTGTGGCCTACTGCCTTTTGGGAATGAGATGTCGGCATTCCCATGGGTTACTTAAGACATATTTATCTAATCATTTTTTTTTTTTTCAGCCTTTGACCTCTTCTATCCGATACGACTATCGATCAGAGGTTTCAGCAATTATTTTCGCTCAATTTTTTTTATATAATTTTTTTTTATCCCTAAGCGCCTTACGTGGCAAAAGATTTTTCTTGCTTGAGCATATTTTTTTCCCTTGAACATGTCGCGCGACCAGTCATTCGGGCAACCGGACCGGAACACTCCGTTCGGGAGTGCGGGGAATCCCCAGAGAAACCAGCAACGGGGTAATAAAAATAGAGGGGCCTTCTCTCAGGCCAGGCGTCCCTTGGTGGTGCACACCCCAGTAGGGTGACGATACGGAGATCCCGCGTTAATAAACATGGGCTCGGACCTGAATGACCCTCGCGAGAAACTGGACCGACCGGGAAGCACCAGTCACGTGAACATGCACGATATCTCGGGGCTAATGACCAATGTGTCGACCTATGCACCCGAAGGAGCTGGTGCTTTACCACCAAACCAGGAGATGGGAAGTTTTGGGGACGCTACAAGTGATCGGGCGAATACCCTAGGAATGCAGGACGAAGCCACTCGTGGAGGCTCGTGGGTGGACGTGCTACACCAACTGTTCCAGGCTTCGCAGGAGGAAATGCGGAGAGAGATGGGCTCAATTAGAGCCAATATGGCCCAGCTCAACGCCGCTCTCGAATCCGCGCAGCAATCAAATCAGCAAAACAGGAACGCAAGTAGGATGGACCGTAACCCATTTCCAACGGTAGTATCGCTAATATACCCTGCTCCGAGCAACATAGTAATGAAGCCGCAGGAGTGGAAAATCTCGTTCGACGGCACTGGGAGCGTGGCCGATTTCCTTTATAAACTGAACACCTTGTGTGAGCGCACGCAATGCACGGACGAACAAATAATGGCTAGTTTCCACCTGTTTCTTTCCGGGCGGGCCGAAGAATGGTACTGGCTTTTCACGAAACAAAACCCAAACGCGACTTATGCCTTTTTGTGCTACTCATTGAAAAGAGAGTTTGGCACTTTGAAAACTGACCACGAGATCATGATGGAGATCTCCATGCGGAAGCAGAAAGCAAGTGAGTGCTATGACGTGTTTCACACGGACATAATCTCCTTGAACGCGCGCTTAAGAGAGCCAATGTCGGAGCTTCTACTGATTGACATAATAAAAAGAAACGTCAACAGTAGCCTTAAGCTGATGCTTTTCAACGCAGATGTAAGGACTCTTCATGATCTACGCGATGTAGCACGCAGAGGTGAACAAGTGCTGAAAAAAGCAAGCTGTTGGGAGCCACTTACCCCGGACGGCATGTAAACGAAGCACGCGCGACAACCCCAGACATGAGGAGGGAAAGCGAGGACGGCGAAATGGATCCACAAATAGAGGCGCTGGAATATCGACGCAACAGGAGACCGGACTATTCGGGAATCCAATGCTGGAATTTCCAGGCAATGGGGCACTCCTATATATATTGTGAGGAACCCATAAAAAATCTTTTTGTTTTAAATGTAGGTATAAGGGTGTATTTACTCCTAAATGCCCTAGGGCCAACGCAGGCAGGGAAACCAGTACCCGAGCGAGAAGGCGGGGGAACCTAGTTCGGCTTCATAGCTCCCACATCAGCCAGTGCTGGAGGCGTCGTCCCGTGCGCTGAACCAGAGGGTGAATCTCTGCATGGAGGTGATACGCTTCCGAGGTGCAGTAGTACCCTGGCAGAAGAGCCCCAAACGTGATAATAACTTACCCTGACAGTACGGACAATTCGAATAGTTCTGAATCCGAGAGTCAAACGTCCTCATCCGCGATGGGCGAACCGACCAGAATTCTGCAACGCCAGCATAGGGATGTCGCTTGCCAACGCAATTTCCACCAAACCTAGAAGACAGGGAACATAGATATGAACAAATAAGACATACCATTTTCGAACAATACCCGGTATCGGACAATATTTTGAAGTGTAGGAAGAGATACCACAGGAGAGTACAGGAGCGTAGACTGCTGCAAGCCACCACGTTAACCCTTACAGAGGATGAAATGCCTCTAGTAAAGGCTAAAATTAGAGATAGCTTTCTTGTAGGGCTGTTGGACTCGGGAGCCAACGTCTCCATCTTAGGGAAAAATGGATTAGAATTCCTAGAGGATAACGGCTTCGAATATCAGCCCCTACATGCGTTCGTATATACCGCGGGCGGCAACAAGCAAAAAATTTTAGGCTCAGTATCCCTACCAGTCACCTTCAAAAATATCACAAAGGTTATTCGTTTTTACCTTGTTCCCTCATTGCTCCAAGAAGCGCATTTAGGGGTAGATTTTTGGAGAGCATTTGCGTTAGCTCCCGAAATATTCCCAAGCGTAGAGTGCATAGAGATTAGACTTGAAAAGGAAGAGGAACTTAACCTCCATGAATTGTCACCAGAACGAAAATTAGAATTGCAAAAGGTCATCGAGACGTTTCCTTCGTACGAGAAGTTAGGCCTAGGGCAAACTAAATTAGTGGAGCATCACATCGACACCGGTGATGCCGTTCCCATAAAAAGCAAACATTTCCCTCTTTCGCCACCGAGGCAAGCCGAAGCTTTTAGCGAACTAGACAGGTTACTCGAATTAGGAGTTATAGAAGAATCAAACTCCCCGTGGTGTAGTCCTGTAGTACTGGTCCGGAAACCAGGTAAAGTTAGGATGTGCATAGATTCCAGGAAGGTCAACGCGGTGACTAAGAAAGACTCGTACCCCCTGCCGCATATCAACGGCTTATTGAGCAGACTGAAAGATGCGCATTTTATTAGTGGCATTGATCTGAAGGACGCGTTCTTCCAGATCAAATTGACAGAGTCCTCTAAGAAAAAAACAGCATTCGCAGTTCCGGGGAGGCCTCTGTACCACTTCAAAGTAATGCCATTTGGTCTGTGCAATGGACCGCACACTATGAGTAGGCTGATGGACAAGGCAATCCCTTCGCGTCTGCAGGAGAACACCTTTGTCTACCTGGACGATCTGATGGTATGTAGCACTAATTTTGAGGATCACCTAAGATTGCTAGCGGAAGCGGCCCAATGTTTGAGAGACGCAGGGCTGACAATAAACGTGGAAAAAAGTAAATTTTGTCAGAAGGAAATACGCTACTTAGGGTACTTGATAGGCAGCGGGTGTCTGAAAGTGGATCCGGGAAAAATAGAAGCAATGCAAAACTTCCCGATCCCTAAATCTCCTCGGCAAGCGCGTAGGTTTGTGGGCATGGCGAATTGGTACAGGGCGTTTATTACCAATTTTGCTGACTTGGCAGGTCCCTTGACCGACTGTCTCCGTAAGTCAGCTGGCCCATTCAAGCTTACCTCTGAAGCTATAGAGGCCTTCGAAAAGCTAAAAGTAGCTTTGAGTTCCGCCCCTGTTTTGGCCCAACAAGCCTTTTCAAGGGAATTCGTGATACAATGCGACGCTTCCAAAATAGGTGTTGGCGGAGTGTTGTTCCAGGTCGATGACGAGGGCGCTGAGCATCCGATCGCGTTTGTGTCGAAAAAACTGAATAATGCTCAACGCAATTACACGGTCACCGAGCTGGAATGTCTCGCCGCCATAATCAGCGTGAAGCGTTTCCGACCCTATGTGGAGGGATTACCGTTTCGTATTATCACGGACCACTCCAGTCTCAAGTGGTTATTGACACAAAAGAACTTGAGCGGGAGGTTGGCGAGGTGGTCGCTCTTACTACAAAGATACGACTTCAAAATGGAACATCGTAAGGGCACCCTGAATGTAGTACCAGCTGCGCTGTCGCGGTTTGATGCCGATGAGTTGTCTTTCACTACCACACCCGGGGAAATAGACTTAGTTTCTCCCGAATTTAGCAGCAACGAATATTTAGACTTAATTCGGACCATCACCGAAAAAGAGGAATCGCTTCCGAATTTGCGAGTGGTGGACGGAGTAATTTTCAAACGAGTTAAATTTCGTAAGGGAGTGGAAGGGGAAGAAGACTCGCTGGGGCGATTATGGCTGCCGAAAGGGCTGACTTAGGAAGCAGTGAGATTAGCACACGACGCTAACCGGAGTTACCATGGCGGGTGGCAGAAAACCTTAGAACGTGTTAGGCAGAAGTACTTCTGGCCGCAGCAGGCTAAGGACGTCAGGGACTACGTAAAGCGTTGTGACACCTGCAAAGCTGTAAAACCCACTAATCAGCAGTCGAGACCGCCTATAGAGAATACCTTTGCATCCGAGAGGCCATTTCAGCGATTATATTGCGATTTCCTAGGGCCGTATCCGAGATCTAAGCAGCGAAATCAATTTCTTTTCATAGTACTAGACCATTTTTCAAAATACGTTTGGCTAAAGCCCATGCAGAGAGCCACCACTGTAAACGTTATAAATTACTTCGCTTCAGAAATTTTTCCGGCTGTAGGGGTCGCTGAGTTTATTCACAGTAACAATGGTAAACAGTTTATCTCGAAGGAAATGAACCAATTTTTTGCAAATTACGGGGTGACGCACGTGAGGACGGGGTTATATTCTCCCCAAGCAAACGCATCCGAGCGCGTTAATAGAGAGATTGTTTCGAAGATTAGGATTTTCCTGAAAGATAAACCTGACCATACCGATTGGGATAAGCATATACCCGAGATTTTATCAGTTTTGAGAAGTGATTTTCATACGGCGATTCAGTGTTCTCCATACTTTGCATTATATGGCCAAAATATGGTCCAACATACCTCAACGTACAACATTTTAGAGAAACTCGGCAGCCTTCGGGAGGACCAGGTTACGGTAGTAAGCAGAGCTGACAAGTTGACTAATATCCGTGAGCAGATCCGTAGAAATTTAGATCAGGCCTAGGATAGGGGAGTAACCACCTATAACAAGCGCTCCAGGCAAGTCAACTATAAGGAAGGTCAGAAAGTTTTTCGGAAAAACTTTGCCTTAAGTAACTTCAAACAGGGCATTAACGCCAAATTCCTACCAAAATACCTAAAGTGTCGTGTGCTTCGAAAAATAGGCAATGCACTGTACGATCTCGAAGACCTAAACGGGAAATTGATAGGTCGCTTTCACGCTTCGGACATTCGTCCGCAATGAACCAGAAAACGTTTCCTTGCCAAATTACAATTTGACTTTTTTTTATATACCTACCAATTGGACTTTTTTTGTCTGGGCGTTTTGGCGGTCGGGGACATCTCGCCCAGTATTCTCCCCGAGCACTGACCTCATAGGATGTTCACACGCGTACTCACCGAGGACCGTGAACACCCTGGCAGTCCACGCTTAGGTCGGACTAGCCTTTCGGAGTTTGGACGAGTTCTCCAGATAAAAATGTCTACACCTTTTTTTTATTTTGCCTTCCTGTGGGAGCGATACCCACTAGTAATCATCTTTCGGAGTTTTGACGAGTTCTCCATAACAAATGTCTATTTGCCGCAAAGCCCTTTTAACTAGGAAACAGAAATTATTCCCAACTTGACTTAACTTTTTTTTGATAGACCTATGTTGCCCGGCTAGCTTCGTAGTAGGACTTTGAGACTCTTATCTCAGGGGTGAGTCGTGCCCCACGTTGCTTGTCGTCGGAGATCCCTGGCAGTGGCTTCCCACAGATGATCCGGTTTCCTGTTCGCTTCATCGTCAGTTCTTCAAAGCGAAGCAGGTTTGTTACAGTCTGCTGCTACGGTCTACGGCTACGATCCACTTGGGAGCGTGTTCACGCGAACACACCTAGTGATGTGGCGAAAGTTGCGATAAAAAGTATCGAAAAACAAGGAAAAAGACAGACGGGCGATCGCGAAGAAAAAAAAAAAAAAACCCCCAGTTCCGGAGGAAGAAAAAAGATCTTTTCCTTTTTCGAGCTGAGTTGGTTAAGCGTACTTTAAATTGAATTGTTTTTAAGCCGATAAGCATTGTACATATGAAAACAATCCTATACTACTTTTCGAATATAAAACTGAATTAATTTTCTGCAAGCAACATTTAATATTTTTAAAATCGCAATCGAGACGCGTCTGGAAGAAATGCAGCGACAGTCAGCTCCGCAGCTGCAAAGGAGACGAGTTAAAGGCACCATGAAATCAAAAGACTTATCAAAGGCAGTGTAAATAATCCTCCACTAATAACCAACATTTGTTCATCGTATACGAAATCTTCCCTGCATTTCAAAGTGGTTAATTTACCTACATTTGCCATTCCGACTAGCCGCAATTTCACTTTTTCGTTATGGCAACATACAACGGCCACCTATTATTGTGACGTGGTCTGCGCTGACTGCATGGTACCCCAAAACCACCACAAACTCCATACGCAGTAGCATATGATAAAGCGCCAACCACCACCAACGGCGCCCACTATTATCACGAGCATCACCATCGGTAGTACCTTCCCCAACCCTTTTATTAGCGCCAACCACGAGCGCAACAACCACCAGACGTACCGCCACCACCAGTTGCAACGCACACAACGGGGCCGCGAATATAGGTCCGAGGCCACTAATGTTAACACCTACAATAGGCGGTACCACCGACACCAATACTAGCCGCATCTTTATCAGCTGCGTCCATACCGGCGATAATAATACTAGCGCATCTTTATTAGCTGCGTCCATACCGGCGATAACAATACTACCACATCTTTATCAGCTACGACCATACGGGCTACAAGAACCAGCTACAATGACAATCACAGGACAGCGAACATAGGCCAATTGCCACAACGAATATCAGCGGGTAAAGCGGTGAGTTCGTTCCATTACTGAACCAAATATACGTATTTGTAGCCTCAACCTTGTCTTTAAAAAATTTTTTTTGACTCTGCAACATTATATAATGTTAATATACAAACATATTCAAATTTAAGGCTATCACCCTAGTATAGAATTAAAACGAATATGAATACGAATGCAATATGCATAATGAGCGAAGAAAATGAAAATTTAAGAAAGCAATTCTTGTTATACGTTCGAAATTGTTGCATACTGAAAAATTAACAAAAAAAAAAAAAAACAAAGCATATCTTAATGGTCATAGGTAGGCAATTTGTACTGCCTGTGAAACAAAAAAAAAAGTGTTTCAGGTATTAAAATTTGCTTTGCGTTACGGTAAAATTTTACTATTACTTTTTTAATTAATGCAATTGTTGCGGATATGATTTTTGAATGAGCAAAAAGTATTGATATTGTTTCGGTAAGGAATAAAGTTTTATTGGTAACTCAAGTTCAATTGCATTATCAGTTAAAACGCATTAAATTTATATTAAGGGACGCAAATAACGAGTAATGCGGATTAGCTTACATTATCAACAAAAAAAAAATTGTATACATTTTTTTTGACTGAGTTGAACTAAACCCAAAACAATACCAGCACTGACTGATACATGCAAAACAGTTTACATTTCACCTGAACAAGTAAAACGATTTCACTAATTTTACTATAAGTTTAAAAAGTTCACGTTTAACCTGAACCTGTAAAACGATTTCGTTAATTTTACCATAAATTTAAAAGCTTACGTTTTACTTGAACATGTGAAACAATTTTTTTGAGGAGCATGATTTACCCCAAATTTAGTCTTAGTTGCGTTTATAACAAACTTCTTAGTACATAGTACATATTAGTGTCATTATACTATGTGTTATACCAAATTGATGTTTTGTTAAACTCAAAGTAAGTCTAATACAACAACATATTAATTTTGTAAGGGGCCCCAATTATCGGAAGTTGTATCCAAACTGTACAGCCCTAAGATAGGTTTGTGAATGAAAAAAGAAAAGGGTATTCAACCAAATTTCTACCAAAAAAAAAATTTATTATATATATAATATATTAGATTATAAAAACAAACCAATTATTATTACATTCAATGAACCGTCACAAAACGCAGCTCACAATAATTTTTCTAAAAACTTACAAAAAAAAAATAGAGTTCCTCTCCAATTAGGCACGCATTTTGGATTGCTACTTTTTTTTTTAAAATAAAAATATTTATAAGCATAAATATATATATAAAAAAAAAACCTTGCAGTAAGATCAAAAGAAGTTTATAGAAAGAAATGCTATATTAGTAATAAAGAAACTTGAATAAATTTGTTAACAATATGGGAATGCTGGCGTCGCCATTTATTTAGAAGGAACGTAGGGTTACCAGGTAAGGGGCCACCGAAATTTAGGTGCGTCGGTGGCCATGGATTTTTAGGGTGGGTCATGCACCGGGCGTCGCAACAACACCCGCGGCGCCCCTTTATATATTCGGCCCTTTATGTTTATTTTCCTTTTGGTTCTTTTATTTTAATTTCAACATTTTTTTTTTCTCTTTGATTTTCATCGTTTGGTAACCGGTCATGTCCGGTTCGGTAATTTTTATTGCGTTTAGTTTCTTTTGAGCTTCTTTTTTGAATTTGAATTTAAATCTTTGAATGTCAACGGTCTGTCGGTGACATCGAGTTCGGCCGGATGTCGTTTATTTTGTATTGATAAGCGTTTTGAGTCGGTCTCTGCGCTTCTTTCAGTTTTTTTTTTTTTGAATTTGACAGCTTTTAGTTTTGATAGGCATGATAGGAACTTTTTTTCTGTTTATGGCGCAGAACAGTAAGGTTGGCAAGGACCCACCCCAGCCGACAATGACTAGCCACTGTGCACCACCACATCATGCCGACCGCCTTCCTTACTGCTTCCATTGAAAATGTGTATCCATAACAGCGTTTATACAATATGGGTATCAAACGAAAGGTGTTAATGAGTATTTCAAAAGGGCGTGGGGTTTTGTTCTATAGGTGGACGCCTTTTCGAGATATCGCCATTAAGGTGGACCAGGGGTGACTATAGAATGTGTTTGTACAATATGGGTATGAAATTAAGGGTATTAATGAGGGTTTCAAAATGGAGTGGTGGTAGTTGTATAGGTGGTCGCCTTTTCGAGATATCGGCATAAAGGTGGACCAGGGGTGACTCTAGAATGCGTTTGTACAATATGGGTATCAAACGAAAGGTGTTAATGAGTACTAGTATCGCCTGTGGTCGAAATTCGACCAACGTGTATTTTTTTCAACTCAGTCTATGCATCAAGTGTTGGAAATATAGCAGGCTGGTCTAACCTAATTAACTTTTTCTGTAAAATTTTGAATTTTATCTGAGACTTTGTACTTTTTGATTGTATTTCTTAAATTTTCTACAAACTTTTCACATGTAATTATAACGTTTTGATATGGAGCTCCTTAAACAAAAATATAAAAATTATGTAAAATCAAATGAAATTGACATAGAGTTATGGTGAAATTACTTGAAATTAAGTGAAGTGAACAAACAGTTCCATATAAAAACGCAATAAGTGCACTTAGACTTTTTTCCGGGTTTTAATGTGATCATTGTGGAAATATGAAGATTCTAATCTTCGGATAGAGCACTTACATAATTTGTCCAAAGATGGCGCGCTTTTGTGCAAGAAAGTAAATATCGATATTCGGAGAGATTGTTGGATTTATAAAAAACTTTTTCTTGTGTTTTAGAGCACTTACATAATTTGTCCAAAGATGGCGCGCTTTTGTGCAAGAAAGTAAATATCCAAATTTGGAGAGATTGTTGGATTTACAAAAAACTTTTTCTATTAACTATAGACAAATAGAGTAATATTTGTTAACAAAAATAGGCCTATGCACTGCGGCTGATCTATACGAATCGATTAATATCACTTTTATATGATTTTACGTGTGCTAACTATGCGAAACCGCCTGTCAATTGTTTGTATGGAAATTTTGTTAGCGTATTAATATATAGATTTCAAAAGGGCGTGGGGCTTAGTTCTATAGGTGGACGCCTTTTCGAGATATCGCCATAAAGGTGGACCAGGGGTGACTCTAGAATGTGTTTGTACGATATAGGTATCAAATTAAAGGTATTAATGAGGGTTTTAAAAGGGAGTGGTGGCAGTTGTATAGGTGGTCGCCTTTTCGTGATATCGGCATAAAGGTGGACCAGGGGTGACTCTAGAATGCGTTTGTACAATATGGCTATCAAACGAAAGGTGTTAATGAGTATTTTAAAGGGAGTGGGCTTAGTTCTATAGGTGGACGCCTTTTCGAGATATCGCCATAAAGGTCGACCAGGGGTGACTCTAGAATGTGTTTGTACAATATGGGTATCAAACGAAAGGTGTTTATGAGTATTTTAAAAGGGCGTGGGGCTTAGTTCTATAGGTTAACGCCTTATCGAGATATCGCCATAAAGGTGGACCAGGGGTGTCTCTAGAATGTGTTTGTACGATATGGGTATCAAATTAAAAGTATTAATAAGGGTTTTAAAAGGGAGTGGTCGTAGTTGTATAGGTGGTCACCTTTTCGAGATATCGGCATAAAGGTGGACCAGGGGTGACTCTATAATGCGTTTGTACAATATGGTTATCAAACGAAAGGTGTTAATGAGTATTTCAAAAGGGCGTGGGTTTAGTTCTATAGGTGGACGCCTTATCGAGATATCGCCATTAAGGTGGTCCAGGGCTGACTCTAGAATGTGTTTGTACGATATGGGTATCAAATTAATGGTATTAATGAGGGTTTTAAAAGGGAGTGGTGGTAGTTGTATAGGTGGTCGCCTTTTCGAGATATCGGCATAAAGGTGGACCAAGGGTGAATCTATAATGCGTTTGAACAATATGGGTATCAAACGAAAGGTGTTAATGTGTATTTTAAAAGGGCGTGGGTCTTAGTTCTATAGGTGGACGCCTTTTCGAGATATCGCCATAAAGGTGGACCAGGGGTGACTCTAGAATGTGTTTGTACGATATGGGTATCAAATTAAAGGTGTTGATGAGGGTTTTAAAAAGGAGTGGTGGTAGTTGTATAGGTGGTCGCCTTTTCGAGATAACGGCATAAAGGTGAACCAGGGGTGACTCTAGAATGCGTTTGTACAATATGGGTATCAAACGAAAGGTGTTAATGAGTATTTTAAAAGGGCGTGGGGCTTAGTTCTATAGGTGTACGCCTTTTCGAGATATCGCCATAAAGGTGGACCAGGGGTGACTCTAGAATGTGTTTGTACGATATGGGTATCAAATTAAAGGTATTAATGAGGGTTTAAAAGGGAGTGGTGGTAGTTGTATAGGTGGTGGTAGTTGTATAGGTGGTCGCCTTTTCGGGATATCGGCATAAAGGTGGATCAGGGGTGACTCTAGAATGCGTTTGTACAATATGGCTATCAAACGAAAGGTGTTAATGAGTATTTTAAAGGAAGTGGGCCTTAGTTCTATAGGTGGACGCCTTTTCGAGATATTGCCATAAAGGTGGACCAGGGGTGACTCTAGAATGTGTTTGTAGAATATGGGTATCAAACGAAAGGTGTTAATGAGTATTTTAAAAGGGCGTGGGGCTTAGTTCTATAGGTTAACGCCTTTTCGAGATATCGCCATAAAGGTGGACCAGGGGTGACTCTAGAATGTGTTTGTATGATATGGTTATCAAATTAAAGTTGTTAGTGAGGGTTTTAAATTTGAGTGGTGGGAGTTGTATAGGTGGTCGCCTTTTCGAGATAATGGGAATCAAATGAAAGATGTTAATGAGTCTTTTTAAAAGGGAGTGAGCCTTAGTTCTATAGGTGGTCGACTTTTCGAGATATCGCCATAAAGGTGGACCGTGGGTGACTCTAGAATATGTTTGTACGATATGGGTATCAAATGAACGGTGTTAATGAGTATTTTAAAAGGGCGTGGGGTTTAGTTCTATAGGTTGACGCCTTTTCAATACAGCGCCATTAAGGTGAACCAGGGGTGACTCCAGAATGGGTTTGTACGATATGGGTATCAAATTAAAGGTATTAATGAGGCTTTTAAAAGGGAGTGATGGTAGTTGTATATGTGAAGGCGTTTTCCAGATATCGACCAAAATGTGGACCAGGGTGACCCAGAACATCATCTGTTGGATACTGCTTATTTATTTATAAATATATTACCACGAACAGTATTCCTGCCAAGATTTCAAGGGTTTTTTATTTCGGCCTGCAGAACTTTTTCATTTCATTCTACTTAATATGGTAGGTGTCACACCCATTTTACAAAGTTTTTTTCTAAAGTTATATTTTGCGTCAATAAACTAATCCAAATACCATGTTTCATCCCTTTTTTCGTATTTGGTATAGAATTAGGGCATTTTTTTCGTTTTTGGTAATTTTCGATATCAAAAAAGTGGGCGTGGTCATAGTCGGATTTCGGCCATTTTTTATACCAATACAAAGTGAGTTCAGATAAGTACGTGAACTGAGTTTAGTAAAGATATATCGATTTTTGCTCAAGTTATCGTGTTAACGGCCGAGCGGAAGGACAGACGGTCGACTGTGTATAAAAACTGGGCGTGGCTTCAGCCGATTTCGTCCTTTTTCACAGAAATAAATTATTGTCCCAGAATCTAAGCCCCTACCAAATTTCACAAAAATTGGTAAATTATTGTTCGACTTATGGCATTAAAAGTATCCTAGACAAATTAAATGAAAGAGGGCGGAGCCACGCCCATTTTGAAATTTTCTTTTATTTTTGCATTTTGTCGCACCATATCATTACTGGAGTTGAATTTTGACATAATTTACATATATACTGTAAAGATATTAAATTTTTTGTTAAAATTTGACTTAAAAAATTTTTTTTTTAAAGTGGGCGTGGTCGTTCTCTGATTTTTCTAATTTTTATTAAGCATACATATAGTAATAGGAGTAACGCTCCTGCCAAATTTCATCATGATATCTTCAACGACTGCCAAATTACAGCTTGCAAAATTTTAAATTACCTTCTTTTAAAAGTGGGCGGTGCCACGCCCATTGTCTAAAATTTTACTAATTTTCTATTCAGCGTCATCAGTTCAACTCACCTACCAAGTTTCATCGCTTTATCCATCTTTGGTAATGAATTATCGCACTTTTTCGGTTTTTCTAAATTTTCGATATCAAAAAGTGGGCGTGGTTATAGTCCGATATCGTTCATTTTAAATAGCGATCTAAGATGAGTGATGAGGAACCTACATACCAAATTTCATCAAGATACCTCAAAATTTACTCAAGTTATCGCGTTAACGGGCAGATGGACGGACATGGCTCAATTAAATTTTTTTTCGATCCTGATGATTTTGATATATGGATGTCTATATCTATCTCGATTCCTTTATACCTGTACAACCAACCGTTATCCAATCCAAGTTAATATACTCTGTGAGCTCTGCTCAACTAAGTATAAAAAGAAAGACGTATGCATATACATAGTACATTGTATGAAAATTTAAGTCATATTGAATATATCCAATACTTTTGAAATACTTCAACAAACTTTAAAAATTTAAAAGCGTTATCACCTAATAATACAAAAAAAAACACAAAAAAATAATTTAAAAAAAAAAAAACATTTTTGGTGAAACGGTGCGCCGACATGTTAAATAATGATGAAAATTTAATAAATTTTTACAATTATATACTCAACATTTGGCTGTGTAGCGGTGCGGCCGACACGTTAAATATCAAAATTAAATACTTTTTTGTGCAACGGTGCGGCCGTCACGTTGAACAATATTGTAATAAACACTAAATTGCAATAAACATATCACGTTTAAAATTAATATTGTCTTGGAAAATTGGAAAAATAGAGCAGGATTCTCTCTTGTATACCGTATATGGTAGCACACCCGGTATAAACAAAATTTTTTTAAAGCCAAAATTTAATTCATTGTTCACAGGGAATACAACCCAATTGTCTTTCAAGTGATTCCAACTTCAAAAAAACAACAAATTTATTTAATTCATTAATTTTACTCCAACATTCAATACAAAATTCAAGTAAAGCGGTTTCAAATTAAATTACAAAATCATTTTAAATTTCTTTTCAATAAGAAAATTTTTTTTTTTCACATTCGTAACACAAATTTGCCACTTCCTCTCATTCAACTTAGGTGATAAAACCATTTCAAATTCCCTTTCAATTCAAATTTGTTCAAATTCATGTCTCAAATCTGCAGCAAAAATTCAATTTAGTTTAATACAATTTAGGTTACAAAACCATTTGAAATGCCTTTCCATTCAAATTTGTTCATATTCATAACTCAAACAATTTAGGTTATAAAACCATTCCAAATTTCTTTTTCATTCAAATTCGTTCATACCACAAACTTGCAAGTTTTTCACAATTCGATTTAGATTATAAAATCATTTCAACCTCCTTTTTTATTCAAATTTGTCAATATCCAAGCATACAGCTGCAAGTGTAAGAGTTTTCTTCTGCTAATGTCAAATTTCGAAACAAAATTCAAAGAATTGAGAGAAAATTTCTTTAAAATTTAAAAACGCGTTTTACATACAGGTCGTTCCTTACCAACAAGGCAAGAGAAGTTAGACGAATATAAAAATTCTTTAATTGAGGCATATAATAACATTTTAGTAGAGGTAAATGGTTATTTTGAAAACCGAACTAGGCCAATTGCTGTGAATAAAAGTTTATCACGTTGTAGGGAAGAATTAATTAAATGTTTTACAAAACTCAACTGCACAGTTAAAGTACCAACCAACTAAAGCGACTTAGTATAATATAATATTTTTATTTCAAATACTGATCGGGAAGAAAAACAATCCTTCGACGTACACAAAACTGAGTCCGAGGAGGAAGAAGAATTCTCTGACCCAGCAAAGCCAAAAACATTCGATAGTCGTATCGGTAAACAAAGTTGTTCTTTATCTCATACTGAAAATATTTCATTACAAGAAACCACAGAGGTTGATTTCGATAACCCAGTCGTTACAACAAACAATTCCTTAGGGATTTTAACATCTTTTTCAAATTCCAACCAATCTCGTACTAATTTTCTAGAACCAATAATAATGGCTACATCAGATCAAAAGAAGCAGTTTATTGTGTCGTGGGCGCCCTTATTCAGGAAAAACTATAACGGTTACCCCTTAGCGCCAGAGTCCTTCATAGATAAAATTGAACTAGTAGAAGGCTGTACAGATCTAGATCTTATGCCAACTTCCATTTCACTTGTTAAATCGAAGCTCGAAGGGAAACCAAGTGAAGCAATTCCGACAAATATAACATCTATCCAAGAAATTAAAGATGCGCTTAAAAGTCGAATAAAGCCAGATAATTCAAAAGTCGTTGTAGGGAAAATAGCTTCACTAAAAGTTACAAACAGTAATCTAACCGAGTTTGCTAAACTCGTAGAGGAATTATCCGATGCTTTAGAGAGGTCTCTAATTATCGAGGGCATATCAAAAGCCAAAGCGCAGGAGATGGCAGTCGAACAGTCAGTAAACGTTTGTAGGCTAAATACGCGCTCAGACTTAGTCAAAGCAATTCTGGCATCAACCTCTTTTAGTGACGCAAAAGACGTCGTACCAAAAATGATAGTCGAACAAAACAGTCAGGCTACTGAAAGACAGGTATCAGCTTTTCGATCAAGTTTTAACAATCAAAATAATTTTCGCAATAACAATAGAGGCAACAACTACTACAACAACAATAATAGATACAACAACAATACCAGTTTCAATAGGTTCAATAACAATAATAATTTCAATAGGTACAACAACAATAATAACGGTAGATACAATAATAACAATCAAAATAGGCAAAACAACGACAATCGAAGCAATAGTAATTCGCGTAACACTAGCAACAGTCAAAATAGGTTCGAAAACAGAACCAATATTAACGCCGGAAGTTCAAATACGCGAAATAATGCAAACGTTCGCTCTTTAAACTTGGACACCCTCAGCAGCGAACACTGAGGGACGAGGAGATAAGCGAATAAATACTAAAAATGTTTTCTGTCTGAATTTAAATTACTCAGATTTTATCGAAATTAAAAAACCGGATCTACATTTTTAGTAGATACACATGCTGGTATTTCGGTGATTAAAATTTCAAGCTTCAATAAGCAAATTCCAATTAATTCTGACGATATAGTTAATATCACTGGTGTAACATCAAACTCAGTTCCTACTTTAGGTAAAATAAACATAGACCTACATTTTTCTAATAATCTAGTCGAACATAGCTTACATGTGGTAACCGATGACTTCAATATTCCATCAGACGGTATACTGAGTAAAGATTTTCTTCATTATAACAAATGTGTAATAAATTATTCAAATAGTAGCATCTCATTCTTTGCAAATAAAGAAAAAGTCATTATGCCAATCCTACACGGAACCGAAAGAGATATGTGTATTATACCACCAAGATGCGAAGTTTTTCGAATTTTCGACTTAGGTCACTCAACAACTCCACTTTTCGTTGAATTTCAAGAAATATAGAAAGGCGTATTTACTGCAAGATGCATTACAAATTCCAATAACCCAGTCATAAAATTAATCAATACCACAAGTGATGTAAAATTCGTACATAAAAATTCTATTAAAGCAGAAAACTTATCAAATTATCACGTCTATGTAATCGACAAAACTAAGTCGGATGAGAAGCGAATTAACGAAATAACTTCGATTTTAAAAGATCAAATTCCAATATGTGCACCATCTGAACTTTTAGATCTATGCTTACAATATGCTGACATATTCGCGCTTGACAACGATAAAATGACGATAAATAATTTTTATGAGCAGAAATTGCGGTTAACTGACAACGATCCAGTGTATATAAAGAACTATCGTCGACCCTATTCGCAGCGGGAAGAAATTAACAAACAAGTTACAAAATTACTAGAAAATGATTTAATCGAAGAAAGCTATTCGAACTACAACAGTCTCCTTATCCTAGTTCCTAAAAAGAAAATAAATTTCAAAAAAGCATACAGAATGCCCGTTGACTTTCGCGCAGTTAACAAGAAACTAATAGCGGACAAATTTCCATTAGCACGAATCGATGATATCTTAGACAATCTTGGCAGAGCCAAATTTTTCTCAACCTTAGACCTTTTTTCTGGATTTCACCAAATACCACTACACGTCGATTCACGCAAAATAACCTCATTTTCTATTGATCGCGAAGCGTATCGATGGAAGGTATTGCCATTTGGTTTGAACATTGCACCAAATTCGTTTTCTAGGATGATGACCATCGCATTTTCAGGAATACCACCTAACGTAGCTTTTCTTTATGTAGATGACATTATAGTCATCGGCTGTAGCGAATCCCATCACATTAAAAATTTGTCTAAAGTATTCAATACTTGTAGATCATTCAACCTTAAACTCAATCCAAATAAATGTAATTTTTTAAGACCGGAAGTAGCATTCCTAGGCCACAAATGCTCAGCTGAAGGTCTGTCACCAGACGAATCTAAAATAGACGCAATTCGTAACTATGCTAAGCCAACAGACAAAGACGCTGTAAGGAGGCTCGTAGCTTTTGCAAACTACTACAGACGCTTTATTCCAAACTTTGCATCTCTAGCAGCACCTCTGAATAGACTGAATAGAAAAAGAGTAGAATTTAACTGGGATGAAGCATGCGATAAAACTTTTGATGCACTAAGAACATCCCTAATGTCACCAAAGATATTAAAATGCCCAGATTTTTCCAAACAGTTTACCATTACGGTAGATGCATCTAAGACGGGGTGTGGAGCAATACTCAGCCAAGAACATCAAGGCAGCGATTTACATATACATATGTTATGCGTCAAAATCTTTTAATGAGGCAGAACAAAAGAAAGCCATCATTGAGTTGGAATTATTAGCCATTTATTTTGCCATTAAACAATTCAGACATACGTTTATGGAAATCACTTTATTGTAAAATCAGATCACAGGCCTTTAGTCTATTTATTTACTATGAAAGAGCCATCTTTAAAACTTTATAGAATTAGACTTGAGTTGGCAGAATACAATTCCACAATAGAGTACTTAAAGGAAAAATCAAATGTAGGAGCTGATGCACTTTCTCGTATAACCTTTGGCGAAATAAAAGAATTAAATAAAAATATATTTGCAGTTCAGACTAGGGATATGAGTAAGAAAAAGGATAAATGTAGTTCTGTCGAAAACATAGGCTAATGTGAAAATATACAAACATTAAACGTTTGTGATAAATTCACTTATAATTTTTCAAAAAAATTCCTCCTACTAGATCAGAAATATTTCATGATAAAAACAATAAACAACTTTTAAGAATATGCGCGCATATAAAGCATAAAATAACAATTTTACTTGATTTTGAATTTTCCAAGAATAAAGAATTTCGATACTTTACTTTCGAGGCTAGAAAAAAAAACCGGAAAACTTAATATTAAGGAAATAGAATGGCCAAAAAACGATTTAATTTTGAAATATATTTTAAAGAAAGAGGAAATAAGCTTTTAGAATTTTTAAAAATTATTTTAATGGATCCAATTGAAACAATCACTGATCAGGAACAAAAGTCAAAATTATTAGCCATTTATCACAATGATCCCATCACTGGAGGTCACTGTGGAACCAAAAAACTATATGCCAAATGACGAAACAAATTTTACTGGAAAAACATGACAAAAGACCTAGCTAGTTATGTTGGGAAATGCAAAAATGTCTTTTGAACAAAGTCAAAATTAGACATAAATAAAAACTCGTTCTAACCCCTACTCCTAATAAACCTTTCGATATTGTTGTAATTAACATATTAGGCCCATTGCCAGAATCGAGATATGGTAATAAGTTCGCGCTTACCATAAATTGCGATCTGACAAAATACTTAGTTACCATATCAGTACCAGATAAATGTGCAAAAACCATCGCGTCAGCACTATTCGAAGGCTTCATTTTAATATACGGTGCTATGAAATCCATTAAATCGGATTTAGGCACTGAATTCAAAAATGAAATTTTTACAAATTTAACCAGTTTATTAAATATTGATCACAACTTTTCTACACCATATCATCATGAAACCGTAGGAACTGTCGAAAGAAACCATAGAGTTTTCAGTGAGTACCTACAAGCGTACTTAAACGATTCCTTTGATGATTGGGATACATATTTGGAATATTTTACGTTTTGGCATAAACGGTATTCGATAATAAACTTACTCCTTTTGAACTAGTTTTTGGTAAATGGCACAATGATCTGAATTTAAGAACGAAACAATCGAACCCATTTATAATATCGAAAATTATTCAAAAGAAGTAAAGTACCGAATGCAAAAATGCCACGCCTTGGCTAAAGAGTTAGTAGAAAAGCATAAAATACGAAATAAAGATGCATACAAAAAAATGCACCACCAATAACAATAAACATAAACGATATGGTTTTAGTTCAAAAAGAACCACGGGAAAAACATAAAAACATATATCAGGGTCCATACCTAGTAACAAATATAGACGGTGTAAATGTAACAATTTTTTAATTTATTTAATAATTTGGGAAAAATTTAAACAACGTGACATCAGGACGGACAAGGCGACAGCTGTTTCGATTATACCTTGTAAATCTCTTCAAAGCCTTTTCTCCCGGGAGTGGGAGTCGAACTCGCACCCCTACGATAGTTGAAATGGTTGTAAACGCATTCAGCTACGTCATGCCTGTTGTGAAGTCTTTCCCAATTGCCTTCTTTATGCATATTTTAATCTTTTACACATTGCATACTTCGTATGCAATTATGTGTTAAAGCTATGCTTGGTACGGCGGTTTTCAAAGAAACTTTGGTTTTTGTTGCTGTTTTCGTTCTATTTATAGAACTACAACGAATTAACCAATTTTGTCTGTTTGTATGATTTTTTAATAATCGGGGATTGCCCATATTGCTTTTTTTTTTTTTTTTTTTTTTTTTAAATGTATGAAAACATTTATTTGAAGCAATTTTTTTAATTTTATAATTTATTTAATAATTTGGGAAAAATTTAAACAACGTGACATCAGGACGGACAAGGCGACAGCTGTTTCGATTATACCTTGTAAATCTCTTCAAAGCCTTTTCTCCCGGGAGTGGGAGTCGAACTCGCACCCCTACGATAGTTGAAATGGTTGTAAACGCATTCAGCTACGTCATGCCTGTTGTGAAGTCTTTCCCAATTGCCTTCTTTATGCATATTTTAATCTTTTACACATTGCATACTTCGTATGCAATTATGTGTTAAAGCTATGCTTGGTACGGCGGTTTTCAAAGAAACTTTGGTTTTTGTTGCTGTTTTCGTTCTATTTATAGAACTACAACGAATTAACCAATTTTGTCTGTTTGTATGATTTTTTAATAATCGGGGATTGCCCATATTGCTTTTTTTTTTTTTTAAATGTATGAAAACATTTATTTGAAGCAATTTTTTAATTTTATAATTTATTTAATAATTTGGGAAAAATTTAAACAACGTGACATCAGGACGGACAAGGCGACAGCTGTTTCGATTATACCTTGTAAATCTCTTCAAAGCCTTTTCTCCCGGGAGTGGGAGTCGAACTCGCACCCCTACGATAGTTGAAATGGTTGTAAACGCATTCAGCTACGTCATGCCTGTTGTGAAGTCTTTCCCAATTGCCTTCTTTATGCATATTTTAATCTTTTACACATTGCATACTTCGTATGCAATTATGTGTTAAAGCTATGCTTGGTACGGCGGTTTTCAAAGAAACTTTGGTTTTTGTTGCTGTTTTCGTTCTATTTATAGAACTACAACGAATTAACCAATTTTGTCTGTTTGTATGATTTTTTAATAATCGGGGATTGCCCATATTGCTTTTTTTTTTTTTTTTTTTTAAATGTATGAAAACATTTATTTGAAGCAATTTTTTAATTTTATAATTTATTTAATAATTTGGGAAAAATTTAAACAACGTGACATCAGGACGGACAAGGCGACAGCTGTTTCGATTATACCTTGTAAATCTCTTCAAAGCCTTTTCTCCCGGGAGTGGGAGTCGAACTCGCACCCCTACGATAGTTGAAATGGTTGTAAACGCATTCAGCTACGTCATGCCTGTTGTGAAGTCTTTCCCAATTGCCTTCTTTATGCATATTTTAATCTTTTACACATTGCATACTTCGTATGCAATTATGTGTTAAAGCTATGCTTGGTACGGCGGTTTTCAAAGAAACTTTGGTTTTTGTTGCTGTTTTCGTTCTATTTATAGAACTACAACGAATTAACCAATTTTGTCTGTTTGTATGATTTTTTAATAATCGGGGATTGCCCATATTGCTTTTTTTTTTTTTTTTAAATGTATGAAAACATTTATTTGAAGCAATTTTTTAATTTTATAATTTATTTAATAATTTGGGAAAAATTTAAACAACGTGACATCAGGACGGACAAGGCGACAGCTGTTTCGATTATACCTTGTAAATCTCTTCAAAGCCTTTTCTCCCGGGAGTGGGAGTCGAACTCGCACCCCTACGATAGTTGAAATGGTTGTAAACGCATTCAGCTACGTCATGCCTGTTGTGAAGTCTTTCCCAATTGCCTTCTTTATGCATATTTTAATCTTTTACACATTGCATACTTCGTATGAAAACCGCCGTACCAAGCATAGCTTTAACACATAATTGCATACGAAGTATGCAATGTGTAAAAGATTAAAATATGCATAAAGAAGGCAATTGGGAAAGACTTCACAACAGGCATGACGTAGCTGAATGCGTTTACAACCATTTCAACTATCGTAGGGGTGCGAGTTCGACTCCCACTCCCGGGAGAAAAGGCTTTGAAGAGATTTACAAGGTATAATCGAAACAGCTGTCGCCTTGTCCGTCCTGATGTCACGTTGTTTAAATTTTTCCCAAATTATTAAATAAATTATAAAATTAAAAAATTGCTTCAAATAAATGTTTTCATACATTTAAAAAAAAAAGCAATATGGGCAATCCCCGATTATTAAAAAATCATACAAACAGACAAAATTGGTTAATTCGTTGTAGTTCTATAAATAGAACGAAAACAGCAACAAAAACCAAAGTTTCTTTGAAAACCGCCGTACCAAGCATAGCTTTAACACATAATTGCATACGAAGTATGCAATGTGTAAAAGATTAAAATATGCATAAAGAAGGCAATTGGGAAAGACTTCACAACAGGCATGACGTAGCTGAATGCGTTTACAACCATTTCAACTATCGTAGGGGTGCGAGTTCGACTCCCACTCCCGGGAGAAAAGGCTTTGAAGAGATTTACAAGGTATAATCGAAACAGCTGTCGCCTTGTCCGTCCTGATGTCACGTTGTTTAAATTTTTCCCAAATTATTAAATAAATTATAAAATTAAAAAATTGCTTCAAATAAATGTTTTCATACATTTAAAAAAAAAAAAAAAAAAAAAGCAATATGGGCAATCCCCGATTATTAAAAAATCATACAAACAGACAAAATTGGTTAATTCGTTGTAGTTCTATAAATAGAACGAAAACAGCAACAAAAACCAAAGTTTCTTTGAAAACCGCCGTACCAAGCATAGCTTTAACACATAATTGCATACGAAGTATGCAATGTGTAAAAGATTAAAATATGCATAAAGAAGGCAATTGGGAAAGACTTCACAACAGGCATGACGTAGCTGAATGCGTTTACAACCATTTCAACTATCGTAGGGGTGCGAGTTCGACTCCCACTCCCGGGAGAAAAGGCTTTGAAGAGATTTACAAGGTATAATCGAAACAGCTGTCGCCTTGTCCGTCCTGATGTCACGTTGTTTAAATTTTTCCCAAATTATTAAATAAATTATAAAATTAAAAAATTGCTTCAAATAAATGTTTTCATACATTTAAAAAAAAAAAAAAAAGCAATATGGGCAATCCCCGATTATTAAAAAATCATACAAGCAGACAAAATTGGTTAATTCGTTGTAGTTCTATAAATAGAACGAAAACAGCAACAAAAACCAAAGTTTCTTTGAAAACCGCCGTACCAAGCATAGCTTTAACACATAATTGCATACGAAGTATGCAATGTGTAAAAGATTAAAATATGCATAAAGAAGGCAATTGGGAAAGACTTCACAACAGGCATGACGTAGCTGAATGCGTTTACAACCATTTCAACTATCGTAGGGGTGCGAGTTCGACTCCCACTCCCGGGAGAAAAGGCTTTGAAGAGATTTACAAGGTATAATCGAAACAGCTGTCGCCTTGTCCGTCCTGATGTCACGTTGTTTAAATTTTTCCCAAATTATTAAATAAATTATAAAATTAAAAAATTGCTTCAAATAAATGTTTTCATACATTTAAAAAAAAAAAAAAAAAAAAAAAAAGCAATATGGGCAATCCCCGATTATTAAAAAATCATACAAACAGACAAAATTGGTTAATTCGTTGTAGTTCTATAAATAGAACGAAAACAGCAACAAAAACCAAAGTTTCTTTGAAAACCGCCGTACCAAGCATAGCTTTAACACATAATTGCATACGAAGTATGCAATGTGTAAAAGATTAAAATATGCATAAAGAAGGCAATTGGGAAAGACTTCACAACAGGCATGACGTAGCTGAATGCGTTTACAACCATTTCAACTATCGTAGGGGTGCGAGTTCGACTCCCACTCCCGGGAGAAAAGGCTTTGAAGAGATTTACAAGGTATAATCGAAACAGCTGTCGCCTTGTCCGTCCTGATGTCACGTTGTTTAAATTTTTCCCAAATTATTAAATAAATTATAAAATTAAAAAATTGCTTCAAATAAATGTTTTCATACATTTAAAAAAAAAAAAAAAAAAAAAAAAAAGCAATATGGGCAATCCCCGATTATTAAAAAATCATACAAACAGACAAAATTGGTTAATTCGTTGTAGTTCTATAAATAGAACGAAAACAGCAACAAAAACCAAAGTTTCTTTGAAAACCGCCGTACCAAGCATAGCTTTAACACATAATTGCATACGAAGTATGCAATGTGTAAAAGATTAAAATATGCATAAAGAAGGCAATTGGGAAAGACTTCACAACAGGCATGACGTAGCTGAATGCGTTTACAACCATTTCAACTATCGTAGGGGTGCGAGTTCGACTCCCACTCCCGGGAGAAAAGGCTTTGAAGAGATTTACAAGGTATAATCGAAACAGCTGTCGCCTTGTCCGTCCTGATGTCACGTTGTTTAAATTTTTCCCAAATTATTAAATAAATTATAAAATTAAAAAATTGCTTCAAATAAATGTTTTCATACATTTAAAAAAAAAAAAGCAATATGGGCAATCCCCGATTATTAAAAAATCATGTAACAATTTTTGATAACGAAAACAAAAAATACAAAACTGTACATAAAAATCGCATAAGAGGAGTACCTAGATAAATAAAATCGGATGTACCCAATTTCATATTGAGATAGTCAGAAATTTTTTATTATTTTATTACACTAAATATAAGCAAATTTAAATACAAATTTATCATACCTTAAAAATTACGCTTAATTTAATAAAACAATACTTAATATAAGTAAAAGAAACGAAAAGAAAATGTACGTATAAATTAATACACAAAACCTAATAAAATGAATTTGAATTACAAACAAATACATTTTTTTACAAGTTATTAATATTCACATATGTATATAGGTAGGCTTACGATAAATGTATATATAATCATAATTAATGTAAATACCATTAAATGTAATTAAATTAACTAAGTTAACTTACAAAAAAAATAAAAAAATAAAAACCAAAAATATGTAAACTACTACTATTCGTATATGTAAATATGTAGGTTAAAATATAAATAAATGTAACTAAATCAACTAAGATAACTTAGATATACCGGCAACAAAGTCCAAATTTTTACCTTTTGTTCATTATTCATTCACCACCCAAAAAAAGTTGAAGCCGACAAACCTGATCAACTTGTCGACTTCAACCTTTTTTTTCGAAAAGGGGGATGGTGAAACAGCAGCCTTATGATCTCACCCTGTTTCCCACTTGGAGCAACCCTGTTATCTATTGTGAATGGACAACAGGTGTTGAAACAAATTGGAAACGGGGAGGTCGGCTCGAAAAGAAAGGCGGCCATCACTATTGTAATGTTGAACAAAGTCCGTGCAAGAAAAAGCTTAAAACTAAAATATTATTATACGAACTAAGAACTAAATAAGTCTAGTGAAAATAACTGAAAACATTTATTATACTACAAACGAAAACAAAAACTAACTAAATAAACGAACTGATACTAAAAATATTGCGTTTGGTTTTTGATAAGAGCGTGCGGGGATCAGAATATACCCGCGGTAGGTATGCCTGTCGTAAGAAGCGACTAAAGTACCATATTCAAGGGGCTGTGTAGCGCAACCCTTCAGGTTGCCAGCGCAATATATAGCTTATCCAAACCCAATTGTCAACCTCACCTATCCGCGGCGAATCCTGTTTCACTAACAGACGAGGGTCTGGCGACCCCAAGCTCCTCATGGAATTTTTCGAATGCCCAACTTCTTGAACATTTCTTGGAACACAGCTGATTCGAAATTCCTGCCTTGGTCAGAATGTAACTCCATTGGTACACCATACCTTGCAACCCAATTGTTTATAAATACTTCTCCTACTGTTTCCGCTTCTTGATTTGGGATTGGGTATACCTTTGATCATTTGCTGAAATAATCCATAACCACCAGTACATATTTGTTCCGCAATTGCTAGTATGAAATGGAACTGCGACATCCATAGCGATCCTGACGGGATTACAAATAAGGTGAAGCTAATTATAAAAGCATGTTAATAAGGCAGCAGGTGCGTTGAAGCGACTGAAGAGTTACAAACAAACATACAGGTAAAGCTAATAAAAGCGTGCTAATAAAAACAATTGAAGGGTGGAGACGGAGAGCACCACCGATTGATTTTCTAAAATTGTTTAGATCTCGATCTGAACAGATACCAAAAATTATTGATTTAGGAGAAAATTTATATTGAGCTACAACAGTTTATAGGTTTTGCACCAGGAGGGAGAGGAGGAAGGGGGGGGGGGGAGTGAGGAGAGGGTGGGTGTCACTGCTTACTGTGTAAGCCCTCGACTTATTTGACCTATTGAGTTTGTAATATTGGTGAAGGTAAGTAAACGTAAAGTTATAAGGTGTAAAAAAAGCAATTTTTCGAAGGGTGGGGGTTCCTTTCCATTTTCGAAAAAAAATTCGCCAGTAGACTTTTGTCTATCTGTTTTCCAAATTTCATCAAAATCCGTGTAGCGGATCTAGCGTAATTCAGTCACAAAAACGAAAAAATACAATAACTAAATTATAACTGTTCCTTGGGGGCGGGGACCTCCCCCTTTTCAAAAAAATTCAGCTAGTAAATCCTTCTAGACTATTGGCTATATGTGTGCAAATTTCATCCAAATCCGTCCAGCCGTTCTTGCGTGATTGAGTCACAAAGACAAACGTTTGGACATCCAAACATCCAAACTTTCCCATTTATAAAATACCTGCCTTTACCCGCGGCCACGTCCGCAAGGAGAAAATGAAATATATGGGCTATTCACGTTAGCCTGTGCTTATCAAGTTATCTGTTTAAAAATGTTTTTCTGTCTAATGCATTTTATTTTTGTAATTGAGTAAAAAAAAAGAACTTAATGAACTGATAACCTGATAGAAACCCCAAATGATCCCGAAATTATTCAGAAAAAGCCACGAAGAGCCCCGGAAGAGTCTCCAGAAGTATTGTATTGTATTGTGTTGTATTGTTACAAATATTAGCAACACGGAGGGGTACTGCCATATCTAAGCCGATGCTAAGCAGTGACTGTATGCACATCAATAATTCAATCATTATGTCTACACATATATAAGTACACGCAGCGGAGAGCCAACGCACAGACACATGCAGTTATCTGAGATATGCAATTATAATTGTGGAAGTATCGCTCACAAACACACGCGCATATGAGAGCTATACACGTACATCTGTAGTTATAATTATAGCAGATAACCAACTAGTAGATTCTAGAACAGAACCGCCTAGAAATGTCAACGAGGAAACCAAACTCTATAAAAGGCAGCAACAGTAGAGGCGCGAGAATCAATTGGATTTAAGACGGTATCTAGGGAGCAAGAGCAGTATTATTTTGAAATCATAAATATAACTTGGACATGGCAAAATTCAGTGAATTGAAGATCCAGCAACTGAAGAAGGAGTTGGAGAGCCGTGGATTGAATACAAACGGCATTAAACTCGAACTTCAGGCACGACTACGAGAGGCAATGGAAGTAGAAGGAATTAACGTGAAAGAGTATGTCTTTCATCTTGATGGCGAGGAGACAAGAAAAATTTAAGAGAAAAATGAAACATAGCAGACAGTTACGAGCACAGACTTGAACATAATATTGGCTGCAATATCTGTACAAACATCGGCAGTATCATCAAATGTCATCTCAACTGGAAGAACAGAAGACATGTATGGCATCACAATTGGAAGAACAGAAGACGTATATGGCATCCCAACTGGAATCCCAGGAGAACCGTATAACATCCAAGATGGAAGAACAGAAGGCATATATGGCATCCAAGATGAAATCACAGGAGACACGTATTGCAGAAATGTCATCTGAAATAACATCGAAGATTGAAGCACAAGAAAGGCGTATATCCGAAATGTCGGCGCAAATTTCAGCACAGATATCATCGCAGATCTCTGCTCAACTGGAAGAGCAAGAAGGACGTATTTCCTCAAAATTGGAGGCGCAAGATACAAAAATTTTACAGTTTGAAGAAAAAATCGAGGCCGAGGTGAATGCTTTGAGAGGACGTATCGAGCAGTTGCAACTAAATCGCCCAGCAGTTTCAATGAGTAATCCAAAGGTAAAAACACCATCCTTTGACGGTTCTGTTCCTTTCAAGGTCTTTAAGCTACATTTTGAGAAGACCGCAACAGTGAAAAACTGGAATGCTGAAGATAAAGTTGCTGCACTCTTCCTAGCATTGAAAGGACCAGCTGCCGGCGATACGGAAGCGAACACAGGAAACAGATATATCAAATAGGATTGCAAAACCGTTACCAAAAAGCTAATGAGACTTTGCAAGAGTTTGCTGCGGATGTTGAAAGGTTGGCTCATTTGACAAATGCGGACGCATCCGTGGAATACACCGAGAGGGTAAAAATCCAGAGTTTTATAAATGGCATACGGGACTTCGAAACGAAGCGAGCCACATACGCAACTCCAAAGCGAACATTTTCAGAAACGGTACCATATGCATTGACTCAGGAAACTGCCTCACTATTGAGTAAACCAGCATACAAATCTCATCGCGTGGAAGTGGAAAGGCCAGACTTGGTAGACACAATTTTGGAAGCATTAAACGGAACGCAGCAGAAAAGCGATGGTGCCGTCAAATGCTTTAAATGTGGAAAGCCAGGGCACATTGCACGTTATTGCAGTACCAATCCTAACAGTTCCAGCAATGTGGGTGGCCCTAAACGCAGAGCTGAAGGAGATGAGCAAAACTTCAAATCCACTCAATCGTTAAATTAAAGAGAGTCAGCCGCAAGGGGCGACAGTTGGCTCCCTCAATTGAATGCCCCATAATCTCTATCTCGCAAATTGGGAGGTCAAGCAATCTTACTGTCGGAGGACAGGTGGATGGAAAAGAACGTTTACTGACTGTAGACACCGGTACATCTCGTTCCATCATTCGAGCGGATTTAGTCAACAACAAGGTAAGACCATTGCATGGGGCAAGATTGCGTACAGCCACTGGAGAAGACAGCACGGTTCTAGGATAAGTATCATGTGAAGTCGCAATTGGGAATGTCACGGTACTACACAATTGTATAGTGGCAGAGGTTGTTGATGAAATCATAATTGGAGTGGACTTCTTAATCGACCAAGGCATCAAGATCGATATGCAAAGCAAGACGATGCGATGTAAGAACATGGATGTGCCACTTAATTTCAGCTACGAGAGAGGCTACAGCAGTAAACGAGTGCTGGTGGAAGAGAGTCAGCAAATACCACCACAATCCGAAGCAGTCATCTGGGCAAAGGTTGGTGGAGATTGTGGGACAAACAAATTGTGGGTTTTCGAGGCAGCAAACAAATCAACACCGAACATATTTGTAGGAAAAACCCTGGCTATGAAAAAACAAGATGGACGCATCCCGGTAAGAGTACTTAATGAGTTCAAGTCACCACTCAAACTGACCAGAGGAGCTATTTTGGGAAGATACCAAGAAGCTGAAGTAATAATCAATTGTGAACAGCTCCAGGAGGAGGTTTCAACTAGCAATATTGATCTTTCAGATGACACCATGGCATGGATGGAGGGACTAGAGGAAGACTATCAGAGTAAGGCAAAACAACTGCTCCTAAATACGCGAATATATTCGACCAAGATGGCTCCAAACCAGGGCGCACCAACGTTGTGAAACATCAAACTGACACTGGAGATGCGAGGCCGATCCGTCAAGCTCCACGTAGTGTTCCACTGGCGAAGCGGGAAGTTGTGAGTCAAATCATGCAAGAAATGAGCGACAGCGGCGTCATCGAACCATCATCTAGTTCATGGAGCTCACCGGTAGTACTTGTAAAGAAGAAGGATGAAAATATGAGGTTTTGCTTGGACTAACGTAAGTTGAATGACGTTACGAAAAAGGATAGCTACCCATTGCCAAGAATTGACGACACTCTGGACTCGCTCTCTGGTACGAAATGGTTTTCCACACTGAACTTGAAAAGCGGCTACTGGCAAGTGGTAGTGAAAGAGGAAGACAAAGAGAAAACAGTCTTCAGTGTCTTTGACAATTTACAGTGATGCCTTTTGGACTATGTAATGCACCAGCTACTTTTGAAAGCCTCATGGATCAGGTACTGAAAGGACTACATTGGAAAACATGCTTAGTGTACCTAGACGACATCATCGTTTTGAGAAAGAAATTCGAAGAACATCTGAAGAACTTGGAGGACGTTTTCCAAAGAATAGCTGGTGGTGGTCTGAAACTAAGTCCCAAAAAGTGTTCGCTGTTTAAAAAGGAAGTAAACTATTTGGGTCATAAGGTAACGACAGAAGGCATCTGTACTGCGAACGAAAAGATAGAGGCAGTAAAGGAGTGGCCAAGACCACTGAACCTGCATGAATTGAGAAGTTTGCTTGGGCTGTGCACATATTACCGCCGATTTGTACCAAACTTTTCCAGCGTAGCCCACAGCCGCCATGAGCTTACAAGAAAAAATAAAGCTTTTGAATGGAAAAAGGAGCAAGAGGTGGCTTTCCAAACATTGAAGGAGCGTTTGTGCACTGCCCCAATGTTGGCATATCCGATTACAGGAGCAAAATTTATTCTAGATACAGATGCGAGTGGATATGCTATAGGAGGCATTTTGTCACAACTGGTTGATGGACAGGAGAAGGTAGTTGCATATTACAGCCGTTCAATTGGAAAACCAGAGAGGAACTACTGCGTTACACGGAGAGAACTGTTGGCATTGGTAGAGTGCATTAAATATTTTCACAAATACCTCTACGGCCAGCGATTCCGCGTCACGACAGATCACGCAGCGTTGAAATGGCTTCTGCAGTTCCGTAATCCGGAAGGACAATTGGCACGGTTGATCGAGCGACTACAAAGCTATGACTTCTCCATTGAGCATCGAAAAGGTAGTACCCATGGAAATGCTGATGCAATGTCACGAAGACCATGTAGTTTGGAATGCAAGCACTGTTCAAAGGCCGATGCCAGAGAAGACATTATAGATGTCCGGCTAATGACTATAACATGTACAGATGAATGGGACAAGGAACAACTAAGGAAGCATCAGCTAGAAGATACTGATCTGTCACATGTTATGCAAGTGCTCGAACGAGACAAAAGACCAAATAGAGAGGAGATGTCAACAGAGAGTCCCATTGCGAAGTCATATTGGGAACAGTTTAGAATTGATATCCGGTTGCTTGCATCGAGTATGGGAGAGTGAGGATGGTCAATGCATTAATTTCTGGATGATTTTCGTGATCCGTCCGGGATCCCGTCGGGGTCATTTCGGGGCTTTTTCGGGACTATTTCGGGCCTCTTCCGGGATCATTTCTGTATAGCTTTCGGATCCCGTAGGGTTATTTTGGGACTTTTCCGGGACTATTCCCGGTTCATTTCGGGACTATTTCGGGATAATTTGGGGACCCTTCCGGCATCATTTCTGGATGTGTTTCGGATCCGTCCGGCATCCCGTCGGGGTAATTTCCGGAATTTCTCTGCACTATTTCGAGATCATTTGCGCACCCTTCAGAGATCAATTCTGCATTGTTTTCGGGATCCATCCGGGATCCTGTCGAGTCGTCCGATATTTTTCTGGACTATTTCGGTATCATTTTGGGGCCCTTCCGGGGTCACTTCTGGGTAGTTTTCGGGATCCGTCCGGCATCCCGTCGGGGTAACTTCGGGTCTTTTTGTGGACTATGTGAGGGTCATTTCGGGACTTTTACGGGACCATATCTGGATGGTTCTCGGGATCCTTTCGGCACTCCGTCGGGATTATTTCGGGACCTTTTCGGGAACCTTTTGGGACCCTTCTGAGAGTTTTTCGGGATACGTGCCAGATCCGGTCAGAGTTATTTTGGGACTTTTTCGGGTCTATTCCGGAATCATTTGGGATCCTTCCGGTATCATTTCTGGATAACTTTCGGGAGCCCGTCAGGGTAATTTCGGGACTATTTCAGAATCATTTGGGGGTCCTTCCGGAATCATTTCTGGATGGTTTTCAAGATCCCGTTAGGGTAATTTCGGGACTTTTTTGGGACTATTTCGGGATGATTTGGGACCCTTCCGTCATCATTTCGCGATGATTTTTGCAATCCGTCCGGGATCCCGTAAGGGTCATTTCTGAATTTTTTCGAATCATTTCTGGGCAGTTTTCGGGATCCGTCTGGGATCCCGTCCGGGTTATTTCGGGACATTTACGGTATTCTTCCGGGAGCATTTCTGGATCCCGTCAGGCACTATTCCGAGATTCTTTCTGGATAGATTTCGGGCCTCTTTCGGGAGTATTCCGGGATAATTTGGGGATCCTTTGGGGATCATATCTGGATGGTTTTCGGATCCCGCAGGGTTATTTCTGGTCTATTTCGGGATCATTTGGGGACTCTTCCGGTATAATTTCTGGACGGTTTTCGGGATCCGTTCGGGATCACCTCGGGGTCATTTCGGTATAATTTTCAGGGTTATTTTGGGACTTCTCGGGACCATTTTGGGTCAATTCGGGACCGTTCCGGGATCATTTCTGGATGATTTTCGGGATTTGTCCGGGAATCCCATCAGGGTAATTTCGGGGCTTTTGCGGAACTATTTCGGGATAATTTCTGGATAGTTTCCGGGATCCCTCCGGCATTCAACCAGGGTCATTTTGAGACCTTTTTCGGGTATATTTTGGGGTCAGTTCCGGACCCTTCCGGAATAATTTCTGGATGATCTTCGGGATTTTCCGGCAATCCCATCAGGGTAATTTCGGGACTTTTTTGCGACTGTTTAATTTCTGGATAGTTTCTGGGATCCCTCCGGCATCCCACCAGGGTCATTTTGGGACCTTTTCGGGACTATTCTGGGATCATTTGGGGATCCTTCCGGGATCATTTATGGATGGTTTTCGGGATCCCGTCAGGTTTCGGGATCATTTGGGGATCCTTCAGGGATCCTTCTTGGACGGCTTACGGAATCCCGTCGTGATCATTTCGTGACTTTTTCTGAATTATTTCGGATCATTTGGAGAGTTTGCCGGCATCGTTTTTTCTAATTATTTAAGAAAAACTAAAATTATCTCAAAAACTTAGGCCACAGCTTATTTCGTGTACTGCGCCCTGCCTTAGAAAAAACTACTTTTTATTTAGTTTAGTACCTCGTATGACCACCTTTTTGTTAAATAACATCTTCAAGATGATTTGCCATAGATGCAGTTAGTTTTTGAACGGCTTCGGGTTGTAGCTTATGCCTTTCTTCGACAAGAGTAGTTTTTAAATCGCTAACCTTACTAATCTGCCTTTGCCGTGTAGCCGATTCCAAAATTGACCACAAATTTTGAATGGAATATAAGGCGAGCGATTGTGGAAGTGGATTCATGAGTTGTGGACAGTTCCGTATTACCCATGCCTGGACAATCCCGGCACAATCCTGGATATGTGTTAAGGGTATTTGTTTTGGTTATTGCGAAATCGATCACGTACACCTAAATTAGGGGCGATTCGCAACAAATTGCCTTTCGTAAGGTTAAATACAAATTTTTGTCCATTGTGGCATCAAAGAAAGTTATTTTGCCGACTCCAGAAGCAGCCAAGTAGTGTAGATGACATTTAAAGAAATTGCCATTTAAGCGGCACCAAGATTGAATTGAATTTATTCAGTAAATTTCGGCTTATTTATACTAAAATATTCTAAACAAATTATTATGTATTAAAGTTCCTATATACTAATCATACGTACATACATATTGCATGAGCGATGTAACCGTTTGTACATAGCAATTGTTCGCACGGTCGCTGGTGCATAAGCATAAGCGTGGCTCATATATCGCACGCGCTTCGCTTGCTTGCCTGCCTGTGGGAACGTAATTATGTTCATATTGCTTATTATAAACACATTCATACTTACGACATAAGCATAGTGTCGAATGCACTGCAGCGTGAGAAACGTTTAGAATGCATGCAAGGTATATGTAGGTAACACCACCAATTTTTAAATCAATTAAATTTATGACAGAGTCTCAAGTGAATTGTTTACTAATAAGTGGTGTTGGTTTTGTGTTACAAAATTGAAGTGCTCTTATTCTATGATTTTAAGCCTAATTTTATGTGCTATGATTTTCTTATTTTTATTGCTTAGAGCATAATTATTATTCTGATTTATGTTTTCTACGTTTCTATTTTCTACATTATAGGGAATTAATGTAAAATTATTGTTTTTATCGATATTTACTACTCTAAAAGGCCCTTTATACCTACTATCTAACTTATGACCTGCTTCATCTCTGACTAATACTAAATCTCCTAAATTTATATCTTTATATTGTGTTTTCCTATCATAACTAATTTTTTGTTTTTCCTTAGCCTCTTTTACTAATTTATATGCTCTATCTTGCGCTATTTGTAGCCTATATTTAATTTCTCTGTCGTAAGCCTCATAATTGTATAATGGGCTTACCGTATTTTCTCGTAAAAATTCGTAAGTCTGGGGTTTTTTTGCAAATATCAATTCGTATGGACAATAGCTATGAACTCTATATGGTGTTGTGTTATAACAATACGAAAACTATTTAAGGTGTTCATCCCAATCGTTTTTGTCAATGGATAAGTAGGAACGTACATATTCATTGAATGTTCTATGACTACGTTCAATTGTGCCTAAAGTTTGATGGTGGTAAGGTGTTGAAGTTTTATGGTGTATTTTTATTACAATGAACGCATTTTTTGATATATTTTCTGATATCGTTTTTCATTCCATTCCAGAAGTATTTTTGTTTTATTTTATTTGTCATGTGATTTATTTCTAGGTGGGCACCAAAAACAGGAACGTCATGAAATGTGTGAAGAATTTCTTTTATTTCTTCGTTATTTGATACATGCATAACTTCTGGAGTTAATTCTATAATTAAATTTTTCAGAAATTTGGTACCAATTTCTATAAATGTGTCTACCCGGTTATAATTATCTTTAAACCATTTGTCTCCTAAGGACAACTGTATTTTTCTAATTCCTAAATTGCAGGATTCTTTCATAAGCCTGGCAAAGAATTGACCTAAGTCAATGTTTGCCTCAACAATTAGGTTTTTTTTATTAATTCCGCTACACATTTTTTGTCCTTTTTTGAAACATAATTTCGGAGGATCGAAAACGAGCTGGACTAGTCTCTTTACTTCACATTTATTTAGCGCTTCAAATATTATTGGGTTCCCTTTGTGACTTTTTATTTCTTCATTTTTACTGCTGGAATCTTTATTGTTTTAATTTTTGTTAGTTTCCGATGTAGTGGTAACTTTTAATATTTTACATGCTTCTACCTATATTTGTTTTAGGTCTTTAATATCTATGCGTGATAATGCGTCGGCTACATAGTTTTCTTTATCTGCGATATACTCCACCTCGAAATCATATTCTTCCAAATCTAGTCTGATTCTAGTTAACTTTGATGACGGATTTTGCATCGAAAATAGGAATGTTAAGTGTATGTGGTCTGTTTTGACCAAACATTTTCTACCGTAAATGTATGGTCTAAAATATGTTATGGCCCAATGAATGGCCGCTAATTCTTTCTCAATTGATGCTTTATTAATTTCTCCTTTAGAAATGATCTTGATGCATAGGCAATTGGCAATTGTCTTCCTTCATACTCTAGGCTTAACACTGCTCCGCAAGCATACCTACTTGCGTCAGTTGTTATACAAAAATGTTTATTGAAATCGGGATATTGTAGGATATTAGGGCTTATTAACGCAGCTTTCAAATAGTCAAAGTATTTTTTGCAATCCTCTGTCCAGTCGGAAACTACATTTTTCTTGGAAATTCTTGTTATTATTCTAGAATATTCTGCAAAATTTGGAATAAACCTTCCGTAATAATAGCAAAATGCGACGAATCTTTTCGCCTCATCCGCATTTTTAGAGGTTGGGAAATTTTTAACAGTTTCGAATTTGCTGGGGTATGGCAAAATTCCTTTGCTTGTGCATTTATGACCAAGATAAGGTACTTCTTGGTTGAAAAATAAACATTTATCCGGATGTAATTTTAAATTATATCTTCTATAGAAATGCTTGTGAATGTTTTATGCCTACAAATGCCAATGTCATCATTCTCTGGAATGAGTTCGGTGCTACTTTAAGGCCATACGGTAATCTTTTAAAACGATAAGTAGCGTTATCTGCTGTAAAGGATGTGATATCTCTCGATTCCTTGCTGAGTTCAATCTGGTGAAATCCAGACATTAAATATAAGCATGAAAAATATTTAGCTCTTCCTAAATCATCAATTCTTGTTAAAGGGAATTTATCTGCGGTAAATTTTTTATTTACCTGTCTGTAATCTACAACCATTCTCCATCTTTTTTCTTGGTTATTCGGTAGTGATTTTTTCGGTACTAATAGAATTGGACTATTAAATTCTGAAATTCAAGGTTTTATTATTCACTTTGTATTGGTGTAAAAAATGGCCGAAACCCGACTATGACCACGCACACTTTTTCGATATCGAAAGTTACGAAAAATTAAAAAAATGCCATAATTCTATACCAAATACAAAAAAAAAAGAATGAAACATGGTAATTGGATTGGTTTATTGACGCAAAATATAACTTTAGAAAAAAACTTTGCAAAATGGGTGTGACACCTACCATATTAAGTAGAAGAAAATGAAAAAGTTCTGCGGGGCGAAATCAAAAGCCCTTGGAATCTTGGCACGAATACTGTTCGTGGTATTACATATATAAATAAATTAGCGGTACCCGACAGATAATATTCTGGGTCACCCTAGTCCACATTTTGGTCAAATATCTCGAAAACGCCTTCACATATACAACTACCACCACTCCCTTTTAAAATACTCATATACACCTTTCATTTGATACCCATATCGTACAAAAAAATTCTAGAGTCACGCTGGTCCACCTATATGGCGATATCTCGAAAAGGCATCCACCTATAGAACTAAGACCCACTCCTTTTAAAATACTCATTAACTCCTTTCGTTTGATACCTATATCGTACAAACAATTTCTAGAGTTACCCCTGGTCCACTTTTATGGCGATATCTCGAAAAGGCGTCCACCTATAGAACTAAGGCCCCCGCCCTTTTAAAATACTCACTAACACCTTTCATTTCATACCCATATTGTACAAACGCATTCTAGAGTCACCCCTGGTACACCTTTATGGCGATATCTCCAAAGGCGTCCACCTATAGAACAAAGGCCCACGCCCTTTAAAATACTCATTAACACCTTTCATTTGATACATATGTCATACAAACACATTCCAGAGTTACCCTAGGTTCATTTTCCTACATGGTGATTTTCCCTTATTTTGTCTCCATAGCTCTCAGCTGAGTATGTAATGTTCGGTTACACCCGAACTTAGCCTTCCTTACTTGTTGTTTCTGGCTTCAAGGGCTTCCTCCGACATCATACAAAGTGGAAGAGAAAAATGTGTTATAACGTCTTTTCCATGAATCAAAATTCTATGAACAGAGGAAGGTATGTAAAACCAGGGGTACAAACGAACAAAATGTTCGGCAGTGTCCAAAGCGTATGACCCAAATGCTTCCGGGTTAATGTCACTCCCGCAGACCAATGCACGTAGGATTACACTGAATTGGCGAATCAAAAGTTTTCCTCCTGTTGTACGAGCAGCCAAATGTGGCCAATTTTTTAATTGGAAGCCTATAAGAAATGTGCAAGACACACATGGAAAACTTAATCCAGGCATGAAGACTTGATAATCCATATTCAAGGAGACTACAACCAATTGGAAAACTTAGAACCAACTTCAAGTCATTCATATTTTTTGGTGTGACTCTGCATATCCGAGATAACGCTGAAAGTTTTTCCATCCAGCATAGTCATGTGAAACTGGTGATGAATACATTTTATTTTTAACACAACTCTTCCACCTTTCAACAAGCCTGCTATTAAAATTTCGTAGTTTCCTACCAACTTCGCAACGCTGCTGAATACTTAGGTTATTATTGTAAAGAATTTACTGAAAATCCTCTTATTTGCAATCTTCTGCTAACGTTCGAATCACTAAATTGTTGAATAAATAACTCCAATATTGAATAATAGAAAAATGGCCTTTATTAAAGTACTTCACAATAAATAACTCTACTACTTTCCGACAGATAGCGTGCTTAATCGAAAACTGTTTTTTTGCGCCTCTACCATAATTGCCTTTTATACTCTCTGATTTCCTCGTTCGCATCTTCTAGGCGCTTCCATTTCCAGAATCTACTAGTTGGCCATCAGCTATCAAATTTCTCAGCTGTAACTACAGATGCACGACTTCATAGCTTCTCTCATTGCATACTTTAGGGAGTATTTCAGATATATGCATGTGGTAGTGCGTTGCTTCTCAGCTGCGTGTACGTACATATGTGTAGACATATTGATTGATTCGTTTATGTAGATACATAATGATTGATTTATGGATGTGCATACAAGTCACTCTTAGCATCCTTAGTGTTGCTGATATTCGTAACACTGCCCTCCACCTAAGTCTGATCGTCCCGACCAGACAAATCTTTCGATCTAAACGATGCCAGTTTTCCAAATGGACCACTTTCATTTTGGTTCATGGTATACCGATGGTTTGTATGCTGTACACTACATCGTTGATCCGTTTTATAACTTTGTATGGGCCTTCCCAATTACACTGCAATTTCGGGGACAAACCTTTTTTTCGTTGTGGGTTGTATAACAGCACGAAATCTCCTTCCTGAAAACCTTCCGAATTCCTTGCTTTATCATATCGGGCTTTCATCTTGTCACTCATAATCTTTGCTCGTTGTCTTACAGGATCGTGTATCTCTCTCAGTTCCTCTTCCAAGACACCAGTGGATTTCTTGACATTTCTCTCCGCATCGGCATTTATCCCAAACTTCAAGTCAGCTGGCAGTCGAATATCATTGCCAAAAATTACTTTTGCAGGGTTTTAGCCCATTGCCTCATGCACTGCTGATCGGTAAGCCATCAAGAATAATGGTATGCGGGTATCCCACTCCTTATGGTACTTGCCCACTACTTTCCTTAAGTGCTCCCCGATGTTCTATTGAATCGTTCCACCATACCATCGGACTGAGGATGCAATGCAGTTGTCCGTGTTTTTCGAATGCCCAATGATTTACACATTTCCTGGAATACAGCTGATTCCAAATTCCTGCCTTGGTCAGAATTTAACTCCATTGGTACACCATACCTTGCAACCCAATTGTTTATAAACACTTCTTCTAAGGTTTCCGCTTCTTGATTTGGGATTGAGTATACCCCTGGCCATTTGCTGAAATAATCCATAACTACCAGTACATATTTGTTTCCGCCGTTGCTAGTAGGAAATGGACTGGCGACATCCATAGCGATCCTTTCAAATGGCGCACCTGAGTTATATTGCTTCATCTGGGTTTTGTGCCCTTTCGCTCTGCTGCAAACCTCGCAGTCCGCAATCCACTCAGTGACCGACTGACGGCAATCAACCCAATAGAATCTCTGTTTAATCCTTTCGAGCGTCTTCGTGATTCCAAGATGACCTCCGCTTGGACCATTATGCAGCTCGCTGAGCACGTCAGGAATCCTCTTTCTGGGAACAACTATCGGTTTCTTCTTGCATTGACCATCCTCACTTTCCCATACTCGATGCAAGCAACCGGATATCAATTCTAAACTGTTCCACTGTGATCAATATGACTTCGCAATGGGACTCTCTGCTGACATCTCCTCTCTATTTGGTCTTTCGTTTCGTTCAAGCCCTTGCATAACATGTAACAGATCTGTATCTTCTAGCTGACACTTCCTTAGCTGTTCCTTGTCCCATTCATCCGCACATGTTGTAGTCATTAGCCGGACATCTATAATGTCTTCTTTAGCTTCGGCCTTTGCACAGTGCTTGCATTCCAAACTACATGGTCTTCGTGATATTGCATCATCATTTCCATGGGTACTACCTTTTCGATGCTCAATGTAAAAGTCGTAGCATTGTAGCCGCTCGATCAACCGTGCCAATTGTCCTTCTGGATTATGGAACTGCAGAAGTCATTTCAACGCTGCGTGATCTGTCCTGACGCGGAATCGCTGGCCATAGAGGTATTTGTGAAAATGTTTAATGCACTCTACCAATGCCAACAGCTCTCTCCGTGTAACGCAATAGTTCCTTTCTGGTTTTCCAATTGAACGGCTGTAATATGCAACTACCTTCTCCTGTTCATCGACCAGTTGTGACAAAACCCCTCCTATAGCATGTCCACTCGTATCTGTGTCTAGAATAAATGTTGCTCCTGGAATCGGATATGCTAACATTGGGGCAGTGCACAAACGCTCCTTCAAAGTTTGGAAAGCCACTTCTTGCTCCTTCTTCCATTCAAAGCTTTATTTTTTCTTTTAAGCTCATGGAGGCTATGGGCTACGCAGGAAAAATTTGGTACAAATCGGCGGTAATATGTGCACAGCCCAAGGAAACTTCTCAATTCATGCAGGTTCTGTGGTCTTGACCAATCCTTTACAGCCTCTATCTTTTCGTTCGCAGCGCAGATGCCCTCTGTCGTTACCTTGTGACCCAAATAATTTACTTCTTTTTTAAATAGCGCACAGTTTTTGGGACTTCACTTCAGACCAACGCCAGATATTCTCTGGAAAACTTCCTCCAAGTTCTTAAGATGTTCATCAAAGTTCTTGCCCAATACGATAATGTCGTCCAGGTCCACCAAGCATGTTTTCCAATCTAGTCTTTTCAGTACCTGTGAAAAGTGTTTAATTTTAAAAATGAAAGAAGCTAAGACGTTCGTAGTCAAAACATGAATCTGCTTTATTAAATAATTGCTTTCTCTTTTATAGAAATTTACTTAACCTATACATTCATAATAATCTTAATACTAATAAACTAAAAATATGTACATTGGTAATAGGGTATGCATATATGTAAGTTTGCATACGGTCTTTGTATACATGTAGAATTGTATGCATGACTCCATACATGTAGGTTTGTATACATTGTTAGCAACGTCAGCAGATCAATGCAAGTACTTTGGTTAATGTTAGGCATGCATGTAAGTTTGTATGCCTGTCTCACAACGTCTGGTGAATGCTATACATATATGTAAGTTTGTATGACTGTGTCGGAACCTAAGCAGATCAATGCGGGAATTTGGTTAGTTCCCATAATTGGTTGTATGTAAATAATAAGCAAAATTTATTAGCTGTGAATAGACACGGGTTTCATATTTGGCATTCCATTGATGTTAGTTAACCGTCTGGTTTAGTTCAATAATTTATGTTGTATAATATTGTAATATGATTGCTATTAAAATATATTTGGCATGGAGGTTCATGATGCGTAATGCCGCAAGTGTATTACATAGATTGGTATGACGCATAATGATACACCATCCGCCTTAGAAAAAGAGTGTTATATAATTGTTTTTTGAACAATTGTATAAGACTCTTTGTCGTATTTTTAATGATTTTGGTATTTTACTGTTACTTGATATTGTAGTGATAGAGTTTGTTTGATTTGCTTCTGATTTGCTGACCTTGATGTTTTTATTGTTTACATTTTATGCATATCCCCTTTTTGTTTCAAAGATGTTTACATTTTACATATACCTTCTTTTTTTTTTTTTTTTGTGTATAATTTCTTTCTCAAAAAAAAATTTTTAAATTTTTACATATAGAGAATTTTTTTTCGTTTGTTTTTGCATAGCCGGTTTTTAAGAGCGTCGACTCACTTAAAAATCGGCATGTTTTTACTAATTGAGTAAATTGGAATGATTCTTTGCTTTAAGTTATGAATGTATGGACTATTATTTCCTTATCTTTATTGTTCCTATCATTATTTTCTAAATTATACCGCACTATTTTCCTGTAGAGATTTTTCTATGTATATGAGTTACCGTAAAAAAAAATTTTTTTTATCTATCTACTGGGGGTTAGAGTAAAAATATTTTCTTATTAATATTTTTAATATATTGGGGTTAAAGTAAAGTATTTCCCTAATATCTTAAAATATGATCTTATGAGACCTAGGTAATAAATGATCGTATTTATTTAATTTTTATTCAAGAAAAAAAAAAGAGAATATTTTTTTTTTCACTTGACCTAATTTTTTTCATTCATAATAAGATGAATTTGTAATAGATTGTGTAAACAATAGATGGATTGCTGATAGAAGAGCGAGAAGTTATGTGTTGGTAGTGGTACTATTAATGGATAAGTGGAAGGTACAGTGGGTGCAAAAAAATTTTCGTATCTTTAAATGTTCTTTCTATATTTTCGACAATTTCATATTTTCCAGCATTCTTTTTGGTCTTATTTGTCATGCGATTTCTGCGGCGGCCACCAGGACAGAATCGTCATGACTTTTATGAAGAATTAATTGATATTTTTATACCGGGATTTGTCACATGCACAACCTCTTTGGTTAATGCATCTATTTGATTTTAGAGAACTTTCAATTATTATTTTACATTTGCCTACTCGAGTAAATAATCAATCATTTTCCACCAATTTGTCCCTCAGGACAACTGTGTTTTTCTTATAAATACCAAGTCCTATATTGGCGGCATTTGTACAACTTGTGTACAGCCTGATAAGTGATTGTCCTAAGTCAATTTTATCATCTACAATCAGGTTTCTTGTATTTTTTTTCGCTACCATTTTATTATTATTTCACTTATATTTTTATAGGTTCTCTTTGTGACTTTTCTTCATTTTTTCTTTTGTTGTTATGGGCTGGTTGAAAAAAATATTTGTATTTTTTTTGTTAGGTTTTGCTTACTTCCACTGTCCTAGAATTTCCTATTGCTTCCTGACCATCTTTGTCAGGAGCATTCAGAGGTGTTATGCAAATTTTTGATTTGCTGTTTGCTTTAGGCAGGGCTGCCTTTACTGTCGATTCTGACATTTTGAGACTTACTATTTGAGATTTTACTTGAATTGTTTATTGCTCTTCCTCAGCTTTGAGTTTGGAAATTTGGGTAGAAGAAAAAAAAAGATTAGACGCGCTGTTGCACGTTATTCATTTGCCTATATTTAAATTTCATATAGGTTTTAAGTATAGCAGAAATCGCTATGATTTATAGCACTATCGTGCATATTAAAGCACCTAGCCAAATGTCTGTAGGTTTTGTGTCCACTTGGGCTTGTGGCTCATATTTTATCAATTTGTTGTCAACTATAGAGGTTTCTTTACCGAATTCATAGCCAGCTATCGCTATCATTACGCCTTGGGCTATTTTTGTCCACCAAGCCATGCTGAAAATTTTCTACAAATATCTTTCTGAGAAATGAACTAACTTTAATTTTTAATAAAATTTGGTTTTCTTATTTATCCTATGTTTTTTATTAAGTTTATTAGCGTAATATAGTTTATATAAAAAAATCTTAAAATTAATTTAAATTTTGAGAGGAAAAAAAAATTATTGGACGCTACTATAGCTTAACATTTAGAATTTTCAGGGAACACTCTCCTCATCAATCTAATTATTTCCTCCTCCCTGGTAGTGGGGTTTATAATGTCCTCAGTTGTGGGTTTCCTTTCCATACCTATTATCTTCCACAATTTCTTTAAACCTTCTAACTCTTTGGGTAGGTCCCTAGTGTGTCGGGTATTTTCGTCCCACCAATAGAGAGGAAGATCTGAGGAGTTTCTTTGCATTTTAGTAGATATGGTGATTTTGATTTTTAACCGTTATTAAATTGTTCTATGGCCTTCCTTAGAGGATAGGTTAACTGTCCGAAGTTGATTTACTGTTTTACAGAAGTCTTCTAAACATTCCAATTTACTTGAATTTTTTTTTCGTATAAAAGTTTAATTTAAGATTTTTAGCATTTTAGTTTTTTTTTTTTTGAATAAGAAATTTTTACTTTTTCGCTTCTTATTTTTCTACAAGAATTTTACTTCAACTTTTAACAAATTAGTTTAATATATTATATATTTTATTAAAAAAAATTTTCAACTAATTTTCCTTAATTATTTTAATTCCAATTTTAGAGAAGAGAGAAAAAAAAATTCCTAAGCAAAAACTTTCGTTTTTGCCAATGGTTAAGCATCCATAAAGGCCGCTCAATCGATTCTAGAATTTTGTATACTTATATTAATTGCTTCTGGGGTTACGCCTCCGATCTTGTTTTTTTTTATCCTTTGGATTATCCTTCGGAATATTGCTGTTTGTAACATGTCATTTGAGTCCGCATATTCCACTTCGCCTTATGCTCGTAGTAATTTTGTACGACTTCACGATTTTGTTTTGATATCTAAATTTTTAGTAGCATGTGCTCGTTTAATCTTCTCTAGCCTTTAATTCGTTTGCCAAGATCATTGATGTGTTTGTTTAATCCCTTTTTATCCTTTGATCCATTTATAAAATGTACAACCTTTTTCTCAGGACTGTTTTATGTTGGTTATTTATACTTTTTACTATTTCAGGATCTGCCAGATCTTTAGCAGGATCTGGCGAGATCTAGTTAATTTTAATTTCGGCAAAAATTAAAACTTGGCAGGATATCTGTCCAGCAAGATCTTAGCGAATTTTGCTTAATGAGCAAATTTTTAGCTAATTTGAGATCAGGCTGGCAGGATCGCCATGAAAAGTGTTTAAGTTACAGGCGAATCCTGCTTTGTTTATTATTTCAAATTTATTAAACAGGCTCTTCTGACAAGCTAGATATTTTAGCAATTGTGCTAATTTTCGACCTAGACTGGCAGGATCGCCATGAAAAGTGTTTAATTTTAAAAATGAAAGAAGCTAAGACGTTCGTAGTCGAAACATGAATCTTCTTTATTAAATAATTGCTTTTTCCTTTATAGTAATTTACTTAACCTATACATTCATAATAATCTTAATACTAATAAACTAAAAATATGTACATTGGTAATAGGGTATGCATATATGTAAGTTTGCATACAGTCTTTGTATACATGTAGAATTGTATGCATGACTCCATACATGTAGGTTTGTATACATTGTTAGCAACGTCAGCAGATCAATGCAAGTACTTTGGTTAATGTTAGGCATACATGTAAGTTTGTATGCCTGTCTCACAACGTCTGGTGAATGCTATACATATATGTAAGTTTGTATGCCTGTGTCGCAACCTAAGCAGATCAATGCGGGAATTTGGTTAGTTCCCATAATTGGTTGTATGTAAATAATAAGCAAAATTTATTAGCTGTGAACAGACACGGGTTTCATATTCGGAATTCCATTGATGTTAGTTAACCGTCTGGGTTAGTTCAATAATTTATGTTGTATAATATTGTAATATGATTGCTATTAAAATATATTTGGCATGGAGGTTCATGATGCGTAATGCCGCAAGTTTATTACATAGATGGGTATGACGCATAATGCTACACCTGGTCCATGAGTCTCTCAAAAGTAGCTGGTGCATTACCAAGTCCAAACGGCATCACTGTAAATTGCCAAAGACCATCACCGACACCGGCTGTTTTCTCTTTATCTTCTCCCTTCACCTGAACTTGCCAGTAGCCGCTTTTCAAGTCCAGTGTGGAAAACCATTTCGTACCAGGAAGCGAGTCCAGAGTGTCGTCAATTCCCGGCAATGGGTAGCTATCCTTTTTCGTGATGTCATTCAACTTGCGTTAGCCCACGCAAGACCTCATTTATCCATCTTTCTTCTTCACAAGTACCACCGGTGAGCTCCATGGGCTAGCTGATGCTTCGATGACCCCGCTTTCGCTCATTTCTTGTATGATTTGACTCACAACTTCACGCTTCGCCAGTGGAACACCACGTGGAGCTTGACGTATCGGCCTCGCGTCTCCAGTGTCAATTTGATGTTTCACAACATTGGTGTGGCCTGGTTTGGAACCATCCTGGTCAAATATGTTTGCGTACTTTAGGAACAGTTGTTTTGCCTTACTCTGATATTCTTCCTCTAGCCCCTCCGTCCATGCCGTGATGTCATTTGAAAGATCAATCTTGCTAGTTGAAACGTGTTCCTGGAGCTGCTCACAGTTAATAACTGCATCAGCCTCTTGGCATCTTCCCAATATAGCTCCTTTTGTCAGTTTGATTGGTGACTTGAACTCATTGAGTACTCTTACCGGAATACGTCCATCTTGTTTTGTCATAGCCAGGGTTTTTCCTACAAGTATGTTCGGTGTTGATTTGTTTGCTGCTGCGACATCCCACAATCTCCATCAACCTTTGCCCAGATGACTGCTTCGGATTTTGGTGGTATTTGCTGACTCTCTTCCACCAGCACTCGTTTACTGCTGTAGCCTCTCTCGTAGCTGAAATTAAGTGGCTCATCCATGTTCTTATATCGCATCGTCTTGCTTTGCATATCGATCTTGATGCCTTGGTCGATTAAGAAGTCCACTCCAATTATGATTTCATCAACAACCTCTGCCACTATAAAATTGTGTAGTACCGTGACATTCCCAATTGCTACTTCACATGCTACTTCTCCAATTACCTTGGTGTCCTCTCCCGTGGCTGTACGTAATCTTGCTACAAGCAATGGTCTTATCTTCCTGTTGACTAAATCTGATCGAATGATGGAATGGGATGCACCCGTATCTACAATAAGATTGTTTGACCTTCTTCCAATTTGTGAGATAGAGATTATGGGGCATTCAATTGAGGGAGCCAGCTGTCGCCCCTTGCTGCTGACTCGCTTTAGTTTAACGATTGAGTGGATTCGGAGATTTGCTCATCTCCTTCAGCTCTGCGTTTACGGCCACCCACATTGCTGGAACTGTTAGGATTGGTACTGCAATAACGTGCAATGTGCCCTGGCTTTCCACATTTAAAGCATTTGACGGCACTATCGCTTTTCTGCTGCGATGCTTTTAATGCTTCCAAAATTGTGTCTACCCACTCTGGTCTTTCTACTTCCACGCGATGAGCCTTATGTGCTGGTTTACTCAATAGGGAGGAAGTTTCCTGAGTCAATGCATGTGATACCGTTTCAGCAAATGCCAGCTTTGGGTTTGCGTATGTAGCTCGCTTCGTTTCCACGTTCCATGCCATTTATAAAACTCTGGATTTTTACCCTCTCGGTGTATTCCACGGGTGCGTCAGTATTTGCGAGATGAGCCAATCTTTCAACATCCGAGGCAAACTCCTGCAAAGTCTCATTCGCTCTTTGGTGACGGTTTTGCAACTCAATTTGGAATATCTGCTTTCTATGCTCGCTTCCATAACGTCTCTCGACAGCGGCCATCAATGCTTCATAGTTGTTCCGCTCTCCTTCGGGAATCGTCTGTAGGATTTCGTCTGCTGGCCCTTTCAATGCCACGAACAGAGCTGCAACTTTATCTTCAGCATTCCAGTTGTTCGCTGCCGACGTCTTCTCAAATTGGAGCTTAAATACCTGGAAAGGAGCAGAACGTTGGGGATTTTACCTTCAGAGTAGAAGTTGACGTTATTGGACGGTTCAATTGTAACTCCTGAATACGATCTTTTAAGGCATCTATCTCGGCCTCCATTTCATCTTGTCGACCACTGAACCCTTCCTGAAACTGCGTTAGTTTCTCTTCCATACGCGATTCTAGTTGTGCAGAGATCTGCGATGATACCTGTGCTAAAATTTGTGTCGACATTTCTGATATACGTGCCTCTGGTGCCTCCATCTTGGATGTTAAACGTGTCTCCTGCGATTCCAGCTGAGATGCTACTGTCGATGTTTGAGCAGTTATTGAAGCTAAAATCATGTTCAAGACTGTGCTCGTAACTGCCTGCGATGTTTCATTTTTCTCTTCAATTTTTGTTTTCTCGTCGACATCAAGATGAAAGACATACTCCTCCACGTTAATTCCTTCTGCTTCCATTGCCTCTCGTAGTCGTGCCTGAAGTGCGAGTTTAATGCCGGTTGTATTCACTCCACGGCTCTCCAACTCCTTCTTCAGTTGCTGGATCTTCAATTCACTGAACTTTGCCATGTCCTTGCTGTCCTTTGGAATTTATTCAACAATTCTTCTTCTGACACCAGTTGTAACGAATTTACTGCAAATCCTCTTATTTGCAATCTTCTGCTAACGTTCGAATCACTAAACTGTTGAATAAATAACTCCAATATTGAATAATGGAAAAATGGCCTTTATTAAAGTACTTCACAATAAATAATTCTACTATTGCCCGACAGATAGCGTGCTTAATCAAAAACTGATTTTTTTGCGCCTCTACCATTGTTGCTTTTTATACTCTCTGATTTCCTCGTTCCCATCTTCTAGGCGCTTCCATTTCCATAATCTACTAGTTGGCCATCAGCTATCAAATTTCTCATCTGTAACTACAGATGCACGATTTTATAGCTTCCCTCATTGCATACTTTCGAGAGTATCTCAGGATATATGCATGTGATAGTGCGTTGCTTCTCAGCTGCGTGTACGTACATATGTGTAGACATAATGATTGGTTTGTTTATGTAGATACATAATGATTGATTTATGGATGTGCATACAAGTCACTTTTAGCATCGCTTAGAGATGACAGTACCCCTTAGTGTTGCTGATATTTGTAACATTATTTTTAAGAACTGTGCCGAAAGCGTAGTTTTCGATAGCAAGAAACTTCTTCCTGGGTATTTTTTGGTCCAGCCATACTAAGTAAAAATTGCGTTTTGGTACTGAGGTCATTGTGTCTAAAAAATGATATATTGATGTGGTACACCAGCTTTTCTCGGAAACTTTAAATGTGAACGTAACGGGACCTATCCAAATATCTCGGCGCTCTCAGAATAAAAGCAACGCATGATTGTACTCGTGCTTTGCAGGCATTGTTGTGAGTCAGTTGTAATGAATGTGCATGGTTGTGCGGTTGACTTTTTTTCTTGATCAGATAAAACTATTTTTTACAAAAACTTTAAAAATTTTATACTACATTCGTTAATCGGTAAGTAATGTGTGAGTATTGAATTAGTGAACTGTTAATGCAATATTTTGCATATATTTGTGTTTAATTAGTTATTTAAAAATGATAGGATACAACTCGATGTCGGCTATTGTGGTATAGGTAAAGGCGGGTAAAGTGGTATAGTATACCAAATAACCCTTCCGATCACAAATATACCGAAAAAAGGCGAAATACGAAAACGGAGAGCAGAGGATATGAAAAAAGCTATACAAACAGTAAGGAAAGGAGAAATGGGTATTCTTTTGGCTTCCAAAACATTCAATGTCCCTCATACTACTTCACAGAGCATGTCAAGAAGTGAGAAACCCATCGATGAATTATTGGAAACTAAAATGGGGCGGGCCTGGATTTTAACAGCAGCAATTGAGGAAGACTTGGTAAAATATTTGTTAGAGGTTGAAGCGAGGTATTGGGGACTAACACGTGCAGATGTCAGGCCTTTGGTCTATCAAATTGCGAAAAAGAACAATATTCCCAATAAATTTTCTATCATGAAAGAGTGTGCTGGTAAGGATTGGCTAAAAGGCTTTTGCAACCGACATCGAAACATTTCAAGCTTTCGAAAGCCAACTGGTTCAAGCGCCGACCGTGTGCGCAGGTTTTCTCGAGAAAATGTGGCAACATTTTTCGCGCTACTTGAAAAAGAATATAGAAAACATAATTTCCCACCAACTCGTATTTAGAGCGTGGACGAAACCGGAGTATCAGTAGTCATATACCTTATAAAAATAATTTGCAACAAAGCATTGCTACGATTAACAAAAAGCGGAAGGCCTCAGTTAATCAACCTGCTAAAAAATACAAAAAAAAGTGGTAAGTGGTAGTGAAGAGTTTCCAAACATTACACCAACAAAAGAAACCTCATGCAACTATTGCCGAAGAGTTTTTGGAGATGATGCTATTATTAGGCCATGGATATCTTTCCTACAGTGCGAGTAAATTTGGGCCCATGAAAAGTGTATTCCCAACCGTAGTGCTATTTTTCTTTGTGTTTCTTGTAAATAAGTCTATGATACTTTTCTGAAACAGTCCAGCTTATTTAATTTTTAATTTTTGAAATTACTGAAATCTTTTTTTGTGTTCCTTAATTCATTGAATTTATCTAAAAACTAAGACGATTTTTTAAGGTTTAAAAACATCTCGTTTTTAAGTTTTTGTAATAAATTGTTGCTTTTCAATGTAAAATTGCTTTCTTATTATCTAAGGTACGATGTGTTGGTATTGTGGTATACTATACCACATTAACCGACACGGTATACCATATTACCCGCCAATTTTTTCAAGAGCGGATTTATGACTATAAAGATATATTTTTAAATATCTCTTAACTTTCGAACTGTAAGACTATTGCTTCTTGCTTCTTTTGTTTGTAATCCTTGTAGTAACCTATTAACCCATTTTCATTGAAATTGCATGCAAATTACTGATTTTACAAAGGAAAATAAAATGGGTATACCACATTTCCCGCACTTACTCTAGTGAGTAGTAGCGGTTCAACTAAGACATTTTGAACACACAATAAAACACGCTTTCACAAAATTTTAAACTTAACTTGAATACGCTTGAATTTTATTAAATTCTAATCCACGACATATATGTGTAGGCTACCAATATCATGTTGTTAATACAATTAAATTCAACTGAGTTTTATAAGTAACACATACATAAACAGATCAACCAAACATATTCTACATATAGTACTTACCTTAATGTAAGCTATAAAGTAAACTTTTAATTTAATAGGAAAAAAAGTTATTATTTACAGCGAAATGAAAAGAACATTCTATAAGGCAAAAAAAATCGTAAAGCACTTGCTAAAAAATATGTTGTGTTTGATAGGTAACAGCTGTTCGTATTTGCTTGGAAGTGGTAATTAGCTATCGATTATTAACTAATTGAAGTATGCGTTATCGATAGGAAATGCAAAATTTCTGCATTATGAAACTTGAAAATTGAATAAAACGCCGCTAGCGCATCCAAATCGCCCACTGTAAAATGGGGAGACATTTTTTTAAACGGGCGGTGCCACGTGTTATGTAGAAAAGTAATTTATGAAATGTGCAATTGAAGCTCACGCTGACCATATAATATTCGGTAACAATCGAACTTAGATACCTTTACTTGTTATACTCAGCGTGCTTTGCACACAGAGTATATTAACTTTGATTGGATAACGGTTGGTTGTACAGGTATAAAGGAATCGAGATAGATATAAACTTCCATATATCAAAATCATCAGTATCGCAAAAAAAAATTGATTGAGCCATGTCCGTCCGTCCGTCTGTGCGTCTGTCCATCTGTCCGTCCGTCCATCCGTCCGTCCGTCTGTCCGCTAACACGATAACTTTAATAAATTTTGAGGTATCTTGATGAAATTTGGTACGTAGGTTCCTGGACACTCTTCTCAGATCGCTATTTAAAATGACCGATATCTGACTATAACCACGTCCACTTTTTCGATATCGAAAATTTCCAAAAAACCCAAAATGTGCGATAATTCATTACCACAGACGGATATAGCGATGAAACATGGTAGGTGGGTTGACCTTAAGACGCAGAATAGAAAATTAGTAAAATTTTGGACAATGAGCGTGGAACCGCCCACTTTTAAAAGAAGGTAATTTAAAAGTCGGCGGCAATCGTGGTGTGATGGTAGCGTGCTCCGCCTACCACACCGCATGCCCTGGGTTCGCACCCCGGGCAAAGCAACATCAAAATTTTAGAAATATGGTTTTTAGATTAGAAGAAAATTTTTCTAAGCGGGGTCGCCCCTCGGCAGTGTTTTGCAAGCGCTACGGGTGTATTTCTGCCATGAAAAGCTCTCAGTGAAAACTCATCTGCCTTGCAGATGCCGTTCGGAGTCGGCATAAAACATGTAGGTCCCGTCCGGCCAATTTGTAGGGAAAATCAAGAGGAGCCCGACGCAAATTGGAAGAGAAGCTCGACCTTAGATCTCTTCGGAGGTTATCGCGCCTTACATTTATTTTTTTTAATTTAAAAGTTTTGCAGGCTGTAATTTGGCAATCGATGAAGATATCATGACGAAATTTGACAGGAACGTTACTTCTATTACTGTATGTGTGCTAAATAAAAATTAGTAAAATCGGATGAAGAACACGCATACTTTTAAAAAAAAAAAAATTGGCTCCGCCCTTTTTCATTTAATTTATCTAGAATACTTTTAATGCCATAAGTTGAACAAAAATTTACCAATCGTTGTGAAATTTGCTAGGGGCATAGATTCTATGACGATAACTGTTTTCTGTGAAAATGGGCGGAACCGGTTGAAGCCACGCCCAGTTTTTATACACAGTCGGCCGTCTGTCCTTCCGCTCGGCCGGTAACACGATAACTTGAGCAATATATCGATATATCTTTACTAAACTTAGTTCACGTACTTACCTGAACTCACTTTATCTTGATATAAAAAATGGCCGAAATCCGACTATGACCGCGCCCACTTTTTCGATATCGAAAATTACGAAAAATGAAGAAATGCCGAAAAGGCGTCCACCTATAGAACTAAGACCCACGCCCTTTTAAAATACTCATTAACACCTTTCGTTTGATACCCATATTGTACAGACGCATTCTAGAGTCACCCCTGGTCCACCTTTATGGCCATATCTCGAAAAGGCGTCCACCTATAGAACTAAGGCCCACGCCCTTTTAAAATACTCATTAACACCTTTCGTTTGATACCTATATTGTACAAACGCATTCTAGAGTCACCCCTGGTCCACCTTTATGGCGATATCTCGAAAATGTATCCACCTATAGAACTAAGACCCACGCCCTTTTAAAATACTCATTAACACCTTTCGTTTGATACCTATATTGTACAGACGCATTCTAGAGTCACCTCTGGTCCACCTTTATGGCCATATCTCGAAAAGGCGTCCACCTATAGAACTAAGCCGCACGCCCTTTTAAAATACTCATTAACACCTTTCGTTTGATACCTATATTGTACAAACGCATTCTAGAGTCACCCCTGGTCCACCTTTATGGCGATATCTCGAAAATGTATCCACCTATAGAACTAAGACCCACGCCCTTTTAAAATACTCATTAACACCTTTCGTTTGATACCCATATTGTACAGACGTATTCTAGAGTCACCCCTGGTCCACCTTTATGGCGATATCTCGAAAAGGCGTCCACCTATAGAACTAAACTCCACGCCCTTTTGAAATACTCATTAACACCTTTCGTTTGATACCCATATCGTACAAACACATTCTAGAGTCACCCCTGATTCACCTTAATGGCGATATCTCGAAAAGGCGTCCACCTATAGAACTAAACTCCACGCCCTTTTGAAATACTCATTAACACCTTTCGTTTGATACCCATATCGTACAAACAAATTCTAGAGTCAACCCTGATCCACCTTTATGGCGATATCCCTAAATGGCGTCCACCTATAGAACTATGGCCCACTCCCTCATAAAATATTCTCTATAATACCTTTCATTTGATACACATGTCATACAAACACATTCCAGGATTACCCTCGGTTCATTTTCCTACATGGTTATTTTCCCTTATGTTGTCACCATAGATCTCAACTGAGTATGCAATGTTCGGTTACTCCCGAACTTAACTTTCCTTACTTGTTTAAAAACAAGTTTAACTCAGCTTTGGGCAATACCAGAAAAGAATGGGGCGTCATCCACAGTTTCCTAAACCGCGACAGTGTAGGGAGTCACGAGCCAATTACTTTACGTGCTGAAAGTCAGCTGACTACAGACCCAGAAGAAGTTGCTAACAAATTTAATACATACTTTACCTCGATTCGTAATTCAAGTTCAACCCTTTGTGATTGTCAGTTTGCAGCCAATCTACCCTTATGCTAAGTTGCAACTAATAGTTTCTTTTTTAACCCCATATCCAGCTTTGAAATCGCTAAAATTATAAAAACAATGACCAACTCTAGCTCGTGCGGCGATGACGGCATTTCAAATAGTTTATTAAAAAAAATATCGCTAAATATAGTAGATATACTGAAACCTTTATTCAATAAAAGTATAACGCAGGGTGTTTTTCCTGATGATCTTAAATGTGCTATTGTAATACCGATCTTCAAAAAAGGGGATAAGAGGGACGCACGTAACTACAGGCCCTTATCTCTACTCCCATCGATTTCCAAAGTATTTGAAAAGGCGGTTAAAAATAGAGTTGTGAACTTTCTAGATAAATCGAACTTTTTCAGCCCCATGCAGTTCGGATTTTGATCCAGACTTTCAACAGAGGTCGCTCTGCTAGATTTCTGCTCAAAAGTGTACCAAGCTCTAGATAGTAAAAGTAACTGTGCTGGTTTATTTGTCGACACAACAAAAGCTTTTGATATGGTAGACAGGAATATACTTCTGGACAAACACATTGTGCAGGTTTTCGTGGCTTTATGTACAAATGGTTTAAATCTTATCTTTCTAATAGAATACAAAAAGTTAAAGTGGGTGGTTACTACAGTAGCCTGCAGGACGTTAATCTGGGCGTACCCCAAGGCTCTGTCCCTGATTTATATTAATTAAATTTTTTCAATTCCATTGAAGGGCAAAACGACTGCCTTTGCAGATAATCCTGCCATTGCGTATAGTACAACGAGCTACTTTGAACTAATATGTGATATTAGCCACGATGTACATATGCTGAGGACTTGGTTTGCTTTACACAAGCTACTTGTTAGTAATAAAACGAAGTTGATGTATTTTAGCCATGCCCCCAAAGAATTTGAGGCTTGTAATTTTTTTTTCATTGAGCAGAATGCGCACGTTTTAACATGCATCATATGGCGTGCACTTTGAATGCCACGAAAAGTTCATTCGCAACCAACGTCAAATGCAGTGATAACTGCTTCAGGATTGATGTTGTTGAAAATTTCAAATACCTAGGTATTATAATCGATAAACATTTAAATTGGTCTGCACACATTCAGAAACTAAAACATTACCTACTTTCTGTACACTACCCGTCACTTCCATCGTCTCAAAAATTATTGCACTATGTCCACTCTAAAAGCTGTTTACTATGGTCTAGTCCCATCCAAACTTCAATATGGTATTACCTGCTGGGGTGGCGCCTCGGCTAGTAAGTTTTCGCCCATTGTAACACTCCAAAAGGGAATTATAAGACGCATATGTGGCGCAAACTACAGGTCTCACGCTATGATATCTATTTGGAGACTACCATGTCGTCATCTATATTTATTTAAAGTCCTAAAAACTTTCTTTATTAGATCGGGGTACTTAGAAAGTTATCCTTCTGAAGTCTACAACCTTAGGAGCAATCTGCTTCCATCGGTATAAATCCCGCATGCTAGGACGTCTCACTTCAGAAGCTTTTATACATACACGTCGTGTAAAATGTTTAACTCTCTTCCTGCTTCTGTACAATTTATAAGAAATCTTAACCTATTTCAAAGGAAAATAAAAATGTATCTGATTAGTTTTAGCCACTACGATCTAGAAGCCTTGCTGAGGACGTTGTTGTAAACCATATCTAATTTTTGTGTCTATATCAACTGTTTCTCTATCGGAACCTTAACTAATTAAGGAATTATCAATTGTTTCTCTATCGTAACCTTAACTAATTATATCAATTATTATGAGCTTATTCTATAATTTTATTAAAAACTATACACCCACACTGAAAAAGAATTTTACTATGTGAACTGGCATTTAATACTGTTTTAAAATTTAACATAAAAAATGCCATGTACTTTTCTTATGCTATATAGTAATAGAATGTGCTCTTTCAATATTGCAATTTATTTAAAATATTCATTAAGAAAATGTTTAATAAATAAATTAATAAAAATAAAAAAATTAAATAAAAATATGATATACAAGTATATTGTGATGTATATATGTATATGTATATAAGTAATTTATGATTAATGGTATGGTGCAACAAAATACAAAAATAAAAGAAAGTTTCAAAATGGGCGTAGCTCCGCCCTTCGATATAACTTTACTAAACTTTGTTCACGTACTTATCTGAACTCACTTTATCTTAGTATTAACAAGTAAGGAAGGCTAAGTTCGGGTGTAACCGAACATTACATACTCAGTTGAGAGCTATGGTGACAACATAAGGGAAAATAACCATGTAGGAAAATGAACCGAGGGAAACCGTGGAATGTGTTTGTATGACATGTGTATCAAATGAAAGACATTAAAGAGTATTTTATGAGGGAGTGGGCCATAGTTCTATAGGTGGACGCCATTTAGGGATATCGCCATAAAGGGGGATCAGGGTTGACTCTAGAATTTGTTTGTACAATATGGGTATCAAACGAATGGTGTTAATGAGTATTTTAAAAGGGAGTGGGCCTTAGTTCTATAGGTGGACGCCGTTTCGAAATATCGCCATAAAGGTGGACCAGGGGTGACTCTAGAATGTGTTTGTACGATATGGGTATCAAATTAAAGGTATTAATGAGGGTTTTAAAAGGGAGTGGTGGTTGTTGTATAGGTGGTCGCCTTTTCGAGATATCGCCATAAAGGTGGACCAGGGGTGACCCTAGAATTTGTTTGTACAATATGGGTATCAAAAGAAAGGTGTTAATGAGTATTTTAAAAGGGAGTAATTCTTAGTTCCATAGGTGGACGCCGTTCCGAGATATCGCCATACAGGTGGACCAGGGGTGACCCTAGAATTTGTTTGTACAATATGGGTATCAAAAGAAAGGTGTTAATGAGTATTTTAAAAGGGAGTAATCCTTAGTTCCATAGGTGGACGCCGTTTCGAGATATCGCCATAAACATGGACCAGGGGTGACCCTAGAATTTGTTTGTACAATATGGGTACCAAAAGAAAGGTGTTAATGAGTATTTTAAAAGGGAGTAATCCTTAGTTCCATAGGTGGACGCCGTTTCGAGATATCGCATAAAGGTGGACCAGGGGTGACTCTAGACTTTGTTTGTACGATATGGGTATCAAATGAAAGGTGTTAATGAGTATTTTTAAAAGGGAGTGGGCCTTCGTTCTATAGGTGTTCGCCTTTTCGAGATATCGCCATAAAGGTGGACCAGGGGTGACTCTAGACTTTGTTTGTACGATATGGGTATCAAATGAAAGGTGTTAATGAGTATTTTTAAAAGGGGGTGGGCCTTCGTTCTATAGGTGTTCGCCTTTTCGAGATATCGCCATAAAGGTGGACCAGGAGTGACTCTAGAATGTGTTTGTATGATATGGGTATCAAATTAAAGGTATTAATGAGAGTTTTAAAAGGGAGTGGTGGTAGTTGTATATGTGAAGGCGTTTTCCAGATATCGACCAAAATGTGGACCAGGGTGACCCAGAATATCATCTGTTGGATACCGCTAATTTATTTATATATGTAATACCTGCCACGATTTTAAGGGTTTTTTATTTCGCCCTGCAGAACTTTTTCATTTTCTTCTACTTAATATGGTAGGTGTCACAACCATTTTATAAAGTTTTTTCTAAAGTTATATTTCGCGTCAATAAACCAATCCAATTACCTCACCATGTTTCATCCCTTTTTTCGTATTTGGTATAGACTTATGGCATTTTTTAAATTTTTCGTAATTTTCGATATCTAAAAAGTGGGCGTGGTCATTGTGGGATTTCGTTCAGTTTTCATACCAAGATAAAGTGAGTTCAGGTAAGTACGTGAACTAAGTTCATTAAAGATATGTCGATTTTTGCTCAAGTTATCGTGTTAACGGCCATGCGGAAGGACAGACGAAAGACTGTGTATAAAAACTGGGCGTGGTATCAACCGATTTCGCCCGTTTTCACAGAAAACAGTTAACATCATAAAATCTATGCCCCTAACAAATTTCAAAAGGATTGGTTAATTTTTGTTCGAGTTATGGCGTTAAAAGTATCCTAGACAAATTAAATGAAAAAGGGCGGAGCCACGCCCATTTTGAAATTTTCTTTTATTTTTGTATTTTGTTGCACCATATCATTACTGGAGTTGAATGTTGACATAATTTACTTATATACTGTGAAGATATTAAATTTTTTGTTAACATTTTACTTTAAAAAAAATTTTTTTTAAAAGTGGGCGTGGTCCTTCTCCGATTTTGCTAATTTTTATTAGGCGTACATATAGTAATAGGAGTAACGTCCCTGCCAAATTTCATCATGATATCTTCAACGACTGACAAATTACAGCTTGCAAAACTTCTAAATTACCTTCTTTTAAAAGTGGGCGGTGCCACGCCCATTGTCCAAAATTTTACTAGTTTTCTATTCTGCGTCATAAATTCAACTCATCTACCAAGTTTCGTCGCTTTATCTGTCTTTGGTAATGAATTATCGCACTTTTTCGGTTTTTCGAAATTTTCGATATCGAAAAAGTGGGCGTGGTTATAGTCCGATATCGTTCATTTTAAATAGCGATCTGAGATGATTGCTCAGGAACCTACATACCAAATTTCATCAAGATACCTCAAAATTTACTCAAGTTATCGTGTTAACGGACGGACGGACGGACGGACGGACGGACATGGCTCAATCAAATTTTTTTTCGATCCTGATTATTTTGATATATGGAAGTCTATATATATCTCGATTCCTTTATATATGTACAACCAACCGTTATCCAATCAAACTTAATATATTCTGTGAGCTCTGCTCAACTGAGTATAAAAATGGGCGAAATCCGACTATGCCCGCGCCCACTTTTTCGATATCGAAAATTTCGAAAAATGCCATAATTCTGTACCAAATATGGTGATTGGATTGGTTTTCTGACGCAAAATATAACTTTAGAAAAAACTTTGTAAAATGGATGTGACACCTACCATATTAAGTAGAAGAAAATGAAAAAGTTCTGCAGGGCGAAATCAAAAGGCCTTGGAATCATGGCAGGAGTACTGTTCTTGGTATTTCATATATAAATAAATTAGCGGTACCCGACAGGCGATGTTCTGGGTCACCCTCGTCCACGTTTTGGTCGATATCTCGAAAACGTTTTCACATATACAACTAAGGGCCACTTCCTTCTAAAGCCCTCATAAATACCTTTAATTATATACCCATATCTTAGAAACACATTATAGTCACCCCTGGTCCACCTTTATGGTGCACCTTTCATTTGATACCCATATCGTAAAAACACATTCTAGAGTCACCTCTGGTCCACCTTTATGGCGATATCTGGAAAAGGCATCCACCTATAGAACTAAGGCCCACTCCCTTTAAAAATACTCTTTAATGCCTTTCATTTGATTGGGGATTTAACTCCCAATACCCCCACTGGCTGCGCGCCTGGTATACAGGACGGGACCTAAACACTACCCTGGGGTACAACAGCATTAATGCTATAAATTTCGGATGTGGCATCCTCGTCCCTTACATTGACGTGTCTGTCACTTAGATAAGATTTAAGTACTAGATAGAAATGTGCTGGCAAACGCTTTTTTATTTTGAACAGAAGTCCCTGGTGCCATACCTTGTCAAATGCTTGTTCAACATCTAAAAAGGCTGCAGCACAGTATTTTTTTTCTTCTAGTGCAGCTGTAATTACATTCGCTCTAAACCCAAACTGATGTTCAGGTATGATGTTGTGATCCTCAATTACAGGCAATATCCTTTCAAATATTTTTGAAAATATTACCAGTAGACTAATAGGACGGTAAGACTTAACAGTATTCTCTAGTTTATTAGGTTTAGGTACCATGACCACAGTGGCACATTTCCACTGGGAGGAGTAGTGGTATAAATTAAGGATAGCATTGTATATTATGGTTAGAATTTGATAGATTCTTCATTATTATTATTATTATGTACAGTTTATTTATAAAATAAATTTTACAAATAAGCTTATAACTAGGCACTAACAACTAAAGTCTTCGGCCATATATTTAATAAAATTACTTGTGGTACAGTTTTATATTTTATAATAAATGTGACAGTCTAATAATATTTGGACAATTTTCTTAATGTTATTGTGAGTAACGTCTTTAAGCAAGTTAATGATTGTGCTATTGTCGATACGGTATCTGTTTAACCCGTTGCATTCGTCGATGAGATGTGTTACTATGGTTGGAGTGTTGTTGCATAGGGGACAAGGAGTATTTGGAGCGTTTTCCATAAGGTAACCGTGTGTCAGCCGTGTGTGCCCCATTCTTAAGCGGGTATATTTTTGTATTTCTATTCTTGAGTATTCTGTCGGATATCTTGGTGCGTACCCGCAAGGGTTTAATCTCTTATAAAAATGATGATAGTTGTTCCATACATGTAGGCGTTCATTGAGGCAGTAAGTACTAACCGTTTTTTTATATCATTTATATTGTATGTCTCTTTCAGCGCGGTTGGTGATTTGGTAGCGTATTTTGCAGCTTCGTCGGCTTTATGGTTTCCTATTATCCCAATATGAAGAGCCTTAACTACTTTGCTATCGATATAGTCATATCCAGGTGATTTAAAGTTGTTTAATCTAAGAATTTCTGTAACTAAGAATTTGCTGACATCGCGTATTCCTCTACTCCAACATTTTCACACGGTTTCAGCAAGTGCATTGAAGCAGCTTATGAATGTGTGTACGAATGTGTACGCGTACGCTTGGTACATGACCTTTGTTAGACTTAGTAAGAATGTAAGAATTAGAGTAAATATGTATATGTTTGTGTAGTAACTAAGTAGCGCACAAGAAATGAAAGAATTATAAAGTATAAATACACTGAAGTTTTTAAAATAAAGAAGATTTGTTATTCGGCACTCGAGGGTGCCTCTACCCACAATAATAATCTGGTTGAATTTTCTGATATCCGGCACTCAATGGTGCCAATGTCGAACTAAAAATTTGATACATTATACATGGAGATCCTGCCACTTGACAGTCGCCACCAATAAATTAACAGGAACAGGGCATACGAAGTGGAATAATACTGAGGAAGGACACAAATGAAAAGGATTTGATTCACATACGCTGAGGAGGATAACCGGCAAAAGGAACAACAAAAACATACAACAAAAATTTAGGCATTATTATTAAGTAAAATAACCATACAAATATTAGGGAAACCTAACGGCTGCCTATTGACGAGCAAAAATTATATTTTTTCTGTAAAATTTATTTTTATTTAATTTTGAATTATGTTCAAGAAGAGGACATACAAAATGTAAGCCACTTTGACCAAGTATTTAATAAAATAATTAGGTTAAGTTTAAATTTGCAAAGAAGTGAAAAAGAAACACCCGAACAAGTCAAGCAAGGCCCTGAGCCACTGAGAATTGAGGAATATAGGAAAAGAAATAGGGTTCAAAAAATAGAGGAACCAAAAATCCCAGAGCCGGTCAAATTGAAGAGAAAAAGAGAAGGAAAACAGGTCAACCTCAGGAGATCCATAGCTAAGCTATACGAAAAAAAAAAAATTAAGTACAAATAGGGAAGAAAAAATTTAATTAAAGAAGGAAATAAAGGAGTTATGGAATAATAATAATAAAAATAAAAATTTAATAATAATAGAATTGCCGTTAATTAAAAAGGATTGTTAAATAATGCCTACTAAAGGCCCAATTGAAGACCTTAAAAACGAATTAGAAGTAAGAGATTAAAAAAAGAATAAAATGGATAAAAGAACTCTGGAAAACTATAGGAATGACTAGGGAGCCAACTATTGAGGATTTTGTTAATCCTACAACTAGAGTTGAGGAAACTAGGCGTATGATGATATTGTATAACACTACAGATAATAAATAAATAAACAACACCAAAAAAAAAAAAAAAATGCAAAAATTTTTATATCTGTCTTTTGACAATGCGAGGCCAAGAATCGAAAATCACTAATCCAAATGCTAACGTGGTAAACACAGTTCAAATAAGAGACCACACTGAAGCCTTGGAAACCATACAAATTTATCTTCTAGATATTGCCATTATTGGTACTGTGAACTTATTTTTGAGATTATGTAAATAAATAGGCTATTTTTGACCACAAATTTGCTTTAGTGCAAAGTAAATGAAAACTCCACTATTTCGGCTCAACGTTTCGCTAAGCACCTTAGCTTCTTCAGGAGCGAAAACTGAATTTACATATTTTATTTAGCAATTTTTAGCACAAACAACAACAACGAAAATATGAAAATAAAATTTAAAATTAGGTACAACGATGAAAATTTGTTGGATACAATTATTAACACTTACATATTTAAAACATTTGGAGCACTAGCTACATAAAGGCGTCAAAATAATAAGATTGTTTACTACAAATTGATACATTGTGCAATGTATAGTAAAAAAGTTAAATTAAATAGATAAATAATTATAGTACTTGATGTTGGCAGTACACTTGTCAAAAAACAACTTGGATTCGTCTACAAAAAAGAGAAAACGTAAATAATGGATTATAAGCATAACAGGTATGTAGCGGAGATGTCAGTTGTGTCTTCTTTTCTGTTGACAGTCCTGTTTCTCATTTGCATTATACGTAGGCTTTCTGTTGTGAATCGCACTTTATCCCTCGTTTCTTTATCCAATATTTTCGCATTGCACAGATCATCTGAATGCCCGCTTTCTCTAGCGTGCTGAGAGAGAGCTGTTTTGTTTTTCTTTTTGTTAATGTCCGACTCATGCTCTTTGAGCCGAAAACCTAGGGTACGTTTAGTTGTACCTATATATATTTTGTTACATTTTTCTTTATCATTTCCTTTGCATTCTATTTGGTAAACGATATTGTTTTGTTGTAAATGTGGGATAGGGCTTTTTGTTTTTGTGAACACGCTTTGCAGGGTGCGATTCGATTTGTAAGCCAAGCATATGTTGTTGTTGTTGTGTGTTATTTCAGAGCCGAAGTTCTCTGTTAGTTTCGGTATATAAGTCACGCTGAAAAACTTTTTTGGCTGGTTTGTAGTGTTTGTTGTTGGGATTCTGGTAGTTCTATTCTCTATTTGCGCTACCTTTTGTTAGATTATATTTTGTACTAGGGTGTGCGGATAATTATTGTTTTTTAAAATATTCCGGATTTTATTTAGATTAGTGTTCCAAAACTGCTTGTGGTTGATATTAAGTACTTTATTTACGATATTCGACGCGGTATTCACCTTGTATTTGAAGGGTTGGGCTGATAATGATGATTTTTGAGATGTTATTTAATACATAACAAAATTTTGAGAAGGAGGTATCAGAGCCGTGCTGACGGCATAGATAAAATATAGAAACCTACTATTTTTTCTTCTCTCTTTACCTCAATGGGTAAATGGGAAACTATTTTCAACACACTTGTGGAAGAAAAAGCTTTGGCCGAAAAGGCTTATAAATACATTAATAAAAACTCAAACATAAGAAATGAAACTGTGTTGAAGCATCTCACGGTAATATTACAAACGTTGAATAACATAGGCAAAGCTATACAAGATGTAAATAGCCTATTAACATACAATCATCAGCTGGAAGCACATCAAATTTTTTCCAGTGTTAGGGATAAATTAGTACCCTCACTAGCAAGATATAATATAGAGGCAACCGTGCCAATCACATTTAAAAACGTAATAGAAAGAGACTTTAGTACCCTCTTGGAATCTCGATCCGATTTAGAGGACAGTCCAAAAATTGAAATCCAACACAATAATTCCCAAACAGAAGATTTGCAAGCCAAGATGGCGCAAACAACAGTAGAATTTTTAAAAACGGCTTCGTCAATTCTGCCTGAGTTTGATGGTAAAAAAACTAATAATAATAAGAATAATAATAATAATAGACAAAATAATAATTACCCAAGACTCAATTTTGGAGGTCAAGATCATCCAATCAAAATAACACGCGAAATCTCCGTAATATAAACGAACAGGAAAACCAGCAAACTCCCCTCCAACAGTAAACTCCAAGGGTAATAAAGTATGTACACTCAACTTGCATCTGAATAGCTACATGTCTTCCAATACTACTCTAAATCAACTTCAACGTTTCTGATAGATACAGGAGCGGATATCACAGTTATAAAGAAGGGTCAAACTGACAGTAATGTTACAACAAATAACTCACAGATCACGGATTTAAAAGGTATTGGCCGAGGCATAACAAGCACACTTGGAACAGTAAAAGCAGATCTAACAGATGATAGTCTTTTAATACGACACAAATTTCACATAGTAGAAAATGATTTTCCAATCCCATGTGATGGAATTTTGGGACTCGATTTCATTAAAAAATATAATAGCATCTTAGATTATAAAAAAAATGCGGACAGCCTAATACTATGACCCTATGATTACCCAGAAGATATAGTTATACAAATGACGAATAAACCAGCAATCAATAGCATTAAAATACCCGCAATATCCTAAATAAGGTTCATATCAAAAGTAACAATAAGGAAATATTAGTACCTCATCAAGAATTGACTGATGGTATTGTTGTATCCAACACGATAGTAAACTAAATCAAGCTTTAATAAGAATAATAAATACAACAGATAGATATGAAATCATTCTAGTTTATAACATCAAAACTGAAAATTTAGAGGATTATGTAATAATTGAAAATACACCTCACAATAAAGCTAATAATAAAGAAAAGTTAGAAAGATTGAATAAAAATTTCCCGCCATTCGCTAGTAAATTGTTCAAAATTCGTTGATATTTTTTAATTGGAAACAGAACCAATCACGACCAACAATTTTTACAAACAAAAGTTGCATATGAAAGAAAATACTCCAGTCTATATTAAAAACAAGTAAGGAAGGTTAAGTTCGGGTGTAGCCGAACATTACATACTCAGTTGAGAGCTATGGTGACAACATAAGGGAAAATAACCATGTAGGAAAATGAACCGAGGGAAACCCTGGAATGTGTTTGTATGACATGTGTATCAAATGAAAGGCATTAAAGAGTATTTTATGAGGGAGTGGGCCATAGTTCTATAGGTGGACGCCATTTAGGGATATAGCCATAAAGGTGGATCAGGGTTGACTATAGAATTTGTTTGTACAATATGGGTATCAAATGAAAGGTATTAATGAGTATTTTAAAAGGGCGTGGACCTAAGTTCTATAGATGGACGCCTTTTCGAGATATCGCCGTAAAGATGGACCAGGGGTGACTCTAGAATGCGTTTGCACAATATGGGCATCAAACGAAAGGTGTTAATGAGTATTTTAAAAGGGAGTGGGCCTTAGTTCTATAGGTGGACGCCGTTTCGAGATATCGTCATAAAGGTGGACCAGGGGTGACTCTAGAATGCGTTTGTACGATATGGGTATCAAATGAAAGGTGTTAATGAGTATTTTAAAAGGGAGTAATCCTTAGTTCCATAGGTGGACGCCGTTTCGAGATATCGCCATAAAGGTGGACCAGGGGTGACCCTAGAATTTGTTTGTACAATATGGGCATCAAACGAATGGTGTTAATGAGTATTTTAAAAGGGAGTGGGCCTTAGTTCTATAGGTGGTCGCCTTTTCGAAATTCGCCATAAATATGGACCAGGGGTGACTCTAGAATGCGTTTGTACGATATGGATATCAAATTAAAGGTATTAATGAGTATTTTAAAAGGGAGTAATCCTTAGTTCCATAGGTGGACGCCGTTTCGAGATATCGCCATAAAGGTGGACCAGGGGTGACCCTAGAATTTGTTTGTACGATATGGGTATCAAAAGAAAGGTGTTAATGAGTATTTTAAAAGGGAGTAATCCTTAGTTCCATAGGTGGACGCCGTTTCGAGATATCGCCATAAAGGTGGACCAGGGATGACCCTAGAATTTGTTTGTACAATATGAGTATCAAAAGAAAGGTGTTAATGAGTATTTTAAAAGGGTGTGGGGCTTAGTTCTATAGGTGGACACCTTTTCGGAATATCGCCACAAAAGTGGACCAGGGGTGACTCTAGAATGTGTTTGTACGATATCGGTATCAAATTAAAGGTATTAATGAGGGTTTTAAAAGGGAGTGGTGGTTGTTGTATAGGTGGTCGCATTTTCGAGATATCGCCATAAAGGTGGACCAGGGGTGACCCTAGAATTTGTTTGTACAATATGGGCATCAAAAGAAAGGTGATAATGAGTATTTTAAAAGGGAGTATTCCTTAGTTCCATAGGTGGACGCCGTTTCGAGATGTCGCCATAAAGGTGGAGCAGGGGTGACCCTAGAATTTGTTTGTACAATATGGGTATCAAAAGAAAGGTGTTAATGGGTATTTTAAAAGGGTGTGGGGCTTAGTTCTATAGGTGGACACCTTTTCGGAATATCGCCACAAAGGTGGACCAGGGGTGACTCTAGAATGTGTTTGTACGGTATCGGTATCAAATTAAAGGTATTAATGAGGGTTTTAAAAGGGAGTGGTGGTTGTTGTATAGGTGGTCGCATTTTCGAGATATCGCCATAAAGGTGGACCAGGGGTGACCCTAGAATTTGTTTGTACAATATGGGCATCAAAAGAAAGGTGATAATGAGTATTTTAAATGGGAGTATTCCTTAGTTCCATAGGTGGACGCCGTTTCGAGATGTCGCCATAAAGGTGGAGCAGGGGTGACCCTAGAATTTGTTTGTACAATATGGGTATCAAAAGAAAGGTGTTAATGAGTATTTTAAAAGGGTGTGGGGCTCAGTTCTATAGGTGGACGCCTTTTCGAGGTATCGCCATAAAGGTGGACCAGGGGTGACTCTAGAATGAGTTTGTACGATTTGGGTATCAAATTAAAGGTATTAATGAGAGTTTTAAAAGGGAGTGGTGGTAGTTGTATATGTGAAGGCGTTTTCCAGATATCGACCAAAATGTGGACTAGGGTGACCCAGAACATTATCGGTTGGATACCGCTAATTTATTTATATATGTAATACCTGGCAAGATTTTAAGGGTGTTTTATTTCGCCCTGCAGAACTTTTTCATTTTCTTCTACTTAATATGGTAGGTGTCACAACCATTTTATAAAGTTTTTTCTAAAGTTATATTTCGCGTCAATAAAACAATCCAATTACCTTACCATGTTTCATCCCTTTTTTCGTATTTGGTATAGAATTATGGCATTTTTTTCATTTTTCGCAATTTTCGATATCGAAAAAGTGGGCGTGGTCATAGTCGGATTTCGTTCATTTTTCATACCAAGGTAAAGTGGGTTCAGATAAGTACGTGAACTGAGTTTAGTAAAGATATATCGATTTTTGCTCAAGTTATCGTGTTAACGGCCATGCGGAAGGACAGACGGAAGACTGTGTATAAAAACTGGGCGTGGCATCAACCGATTTCGCCCATTTTCACAGAAAACAGTTAGCGCCATAAAATCTATGCCCCTACCAAATTTCAAAACGATTGGTTAATTTTTGTTCGATCTATGGCATTAAAAGTATCCTAGACAAATTAAATGAAAAAGGGCGGAGCCACGCCCATTTTTAAATTTTCTTTTATTTTTGTATTTTGTTGCACCATATCATTACTGGAGTTGAATCTTGACATAATTTACTTATATACTGTAAAGATATTAAATTTTTTGTTAAAATTTTACTTTAAAAAAAATTTTTTTTTAAAAGTGGGCGTGGTCCTTCTCCGATTTTGCTAATTAAGCGTACATGCAGTAATAAGAGTAACGTTCCTGCCAAATTTCATCATGATATCTTCAACGACTGCCAAATTACAGCTTGCAAAATTTTTAAATTACCTTCTTTAAAAAGTGGGCGGTGCCACGCCCATTGTCCAAAATTTTACTAATTTTATATTTTGCGTCATAAGTTCAACTCATCTACCAAGTTTCGTCGCTTTATCGGTCTTTTGTAATGAATTATCGCACTTTTTCGGTTTTTCGAAATTTTCGATATCGAAAAAGTGGGCGTGGTTATAGTCCGATATCGTTCATTTTAAATAGCGATCTGAGATGAGTGCTCAGGAACCTACATACCAAATTTCATCAAGATACCTTAAAATTTACTCAAGTTATCGTGTTAACGGACGGACGGACGGACGGACATGGCTCAATCAAATATTTTTTCGATCCTGATTATTTTGATATATGGAAGTCTATATCTATCTCGATTCCTTTATATATGTACAACCAACCGTTATCCAATCAAACTTAATATACTCTGTGAGCTCTGCTCAACTGAGTATAATTATAGACTACCTCAAGCACATAAAAGTGAGATAAACAAACAAGTAAATAAACTTCGGAGGGTGGAGCCGTGTGTAGAAGTCCACGAAAGTGGGAAAAGCTTCTGACCGTCATTCACCTAGAAATGGCCAGAGCGATTCTTTTGCATCCCGTTCAAGCAACTCACTACTGCCGGTCGCTTGCGGCCAAGTATCCTCTGGGTATCCGCTAAATATCCGTTTAGCGGTGAGCTAACGTGAGGAGGCGACAACCTGGCTAGGCCACTCTGACATAACCGGTTTAAGGGCTAGCCGGGGGGGATCTCATCGGCAGCGTCTGTACACCTCTAGGTGCGGCTGCAAGCGGGCATCTGTCTTGGATCAAGCGGCTCGCTATATAAACGTGCAAGTAATATTTTCATCCCCGCTGAGCGGATTGGGCGCTGGGCTTGGGACCCGCCACGTAAAACCATACTCCAATGAAATATAACAAGAAGCCTCGGATAAATACACTCTCTGTTGATTACGACCATGGCAAACGTTTGAAGGACAATGAATTGAGGGCACGCAAATGGAACGTCCGCTCCCTGAATGGGATTCGTGCAGATGCCCGACTGGTTGATGTCCTCGTCAAAGCAAAATGTGACATCAGCGCCATCCAAGAACTGCGTTGGACGAAGCAAGGAAGAAAGAAGACCAAAAATTGTGACATCTATTGGAGTGGCCATACGAATAAGCGCAGTTTCGGGGTCGGATTCGTGGTGGGAGAGAGACTTTGTCGCCAAGTGCTGGCGTTCACGCCTGTGGACGAGCGTCTCGCCGCTATCCGAATAAAAGTAAAATTTTTTAATATATCATTCATCTGCGCCCATGCGCCGACAGAGGAGAATGACGATGACGTGAAAGACACTTTTTATGAACAATTAGAACGCACATATGAGCGCTGGCCCCGTCATGATATAAAAGTCGTGCTTGGCGACTTTAACGCCAGGGTGGGCAAAGAAAGTGTTTTTGGCCCTACAGTCGGAAAGTTCAGCCTACACAATGAAACTTCTCCTAACGGACTGAGGCTGATTGACTTTGCCGGTGCTCGAAACATGGCCATATCCAGTACGAGGTTCATGCATAAAAAGATACATCAAGCTATATGGCTGTTTCCTGATCGAAATAATCGTAATCAAATCGATCACGTTGTGATAGACGGACGGCATGCCTCCAGTGTTTTAGATGTGCGCACGATCCGAGGACCTAACATCGACTCGGACCATTATCTCGTTGCAGCCAAAATACGCACCCGTCTCAACGCGGCTAGAATCAAGGAACAAAAAACACAAGGAAAGCTAGACCTCGAAAAGCTTCAATCACAACAGACTGCCAATGATTTCGCAACTCGACTCTCACACCTGCTCTCTGAGAGCACAACTCATCCAGAAGGAATACAGGAGCAGTGGGAGCATATCTCCAAAGCACTTCGTACTGCCGCCGAGGACAAAATTGGTTACCGGCAGCCACGAAAAAACAACTGGTATGATGAAGAATGCCGCGTTGCAACCGAAAGAAAAGACGCTGCCTACAGGGCTACGTTAAAAGCGAGCGCGACAAGAGGAGTGGGTGAACGATATCGTGAGTTGAAAAGGGCAGCGAGACGCCTTTTCAGGAAGAAAAAAGAAGAAGCAGAAAGGCGTGAGTGCAAGGAGCTTGAGTTGCTAGCCGCCAGGAATAACGCCCGAATATTTTACCAAAAAATACGGCGACAGACGGAAGGTTTTAAGACCGGGGCAAACTCCTGTAGGAATGAAAACGGCGACCTTGTAACTGATGTCCAGAGAGTGCTTAGATTATGGAGGGAATACTTCTCTGCTCTCCTAAATGGAGGCAGCAATTCACCGCACAGAGATGAAGAATCCGATTGCGCAATCGATGATGATGGAATATATTTCCCCCCGCCCGATTATGACGAAGTTAGAATAGCAATAACCAGATTGAAAAAGAACAAGGCCGTGGGCGCTGATGGATTGCCTGCGGAGCTATTCAAGTACGGCGGCGAGGAGTTGGTAAGGCGCATGCGGCAAATTCTTAGCAAAATATGGGCGGACGAGTGCATGCACGACGGTTGGAATCAAAGTGTTATTTGGCCAGTCCACAAGAAGGGGGATACTGCAAAATGCACCAACTATCGTGGAATCAGCCTTCTTAATATCGCATATAAGGTTCTTTCAAGTGTATTGTGCGAAATATTGAAGCCCACCGTGAACCGGCTGATTGAACCTTATCAGTGTGGTTTCAGACCTGGTAAATCTACCATCGACCAGATTTTCACAATGCGCCAAATCTTGGAAATAACCCGTGAAAAGAGAATCGACACACATCACCTCTTCGTCGACCTTAAAGCCGCCTTCGACAGCACGAAAAGGGGCTGCCTATATGCAGCTATGTCTGAATTTGGTTTCCCCGCAAAACTTATATGGCTGTGCAAAATGACGTTGAGCAACACCATCACCTCTGTCAGAATTGGGGAGGACCTCTCCGATCCGTTCGAAACTAAACGAGGTTTCAGACAGGGTGACTCCCTAGGTTAGGTTAGTGTCTGTAGAAGCATTGGTACCTGGTTTTTGACAGTGCGGGATAGTGGCACAGATAGTTCTCAACGCTTTCTATCTCCTCCTCTTCCCAACAGCTCTGGCAGAAGTCATTTGTCTGCAGGCCCATATAGGCACCGTGAGTGCCCATGAGACAGTGTCCTGTAAGAAGGCCTACTAGTGGGCTTATAGAGACACGGTTTAACAATATTACCGATCGCGATCTCTTTTCATTCAGCTTAGGCCAGATTTGCTTGGATATACTACATGTAGGTTCCCTCGCCCATCTGGCGTTTGCCTGATCCGTGAAAAGAGATCGCAGGTGGTATTTGCAAGTGTTTAGAGGAGGGCTGGCCCAACCAGCGGAGGTTATTGTTTGCAAGTTGGTGCCTTCCCTAGCTAGCTCAACCGCGGCGCAGTTTCCTGAGATGTTCTAGTGGCCAGGAACCCACATTATGCTTATGTTGCAATTTTCAGCTAGTTTGTTGAGGGTTTCTCTGCACTTCAATGCCACTAGTGACGAGGTGTTACTGCATTGCAGGGATTTTATGGCAGGTTGGCTGTCAGAGAAAATTGAAATAGAATTGGTCACTTGCAGGTTAGCAAGATAGCGGGCTGCTTCCCAGATAGCTATGAGTTCAGCCTGAAAAACACTGCAGTGATCGGGTAGGTGAAAGCTCTCGCTTAGATAGAGCTTCTCCGAGAATATTCCGCTGCCGACTCTGTTGTTTAGTTTAGAGCCATCTGTAAAAACGGAGATTTCGTGTGATCCCGGCCCCATGCCGTTTGCCAACTCGTTCCTCTCTGGGATTCTTGTGGAAAATTTGTTGTCCCAGCAAGGGGGCGATGTTGTATGGTCCAATTTCAAGAAGGTTTCGGGGACTTGCTTCAGGATCCGGGTGTGACCAAACCTGCAGTCCCTAAATGGTTCGATAGCGTTGAGCCTTGCCGCGTTGCAGGAGGCACAGTATCTACCATATATATCAGTTGGGAGAAGGAATAATATGGTTTCAAGAGCATTGGTGGGAGTGGAGGGAAGGGCACCGCTGGTGAGCATTGCCGCCATCCTCTGCACTCTCGTTACTTTACTCTTGTTAGATTCGATATCGAGTGCCGTCCACCATATGGTGACGGCGTAGAAGAGTATGGGTCTCACCACTACCGTATAGATCCAATGGACTATGCGTGGCTGGAGACCCCACCTTTTCCGATTGCCGACTTACAAGCGTAGAGAGTCATTGTGGCTTTCCTGGATCGTTCCTCTAAATTTCGCTTCCAGTCAAGCTTCCTTTCTAGAATAACTCCGAGATATTTAACCTCGGTAGAGAGTTTGATTTCCTTCCCGTTTAGGGACGGGAGGGTAAATTCCGGTATACTACGTTTGCGGGTAAAAAGCACCATTTCAGTTTTTTCACTGCTGATGCTGAGTCCGCATTCCATAGACCAAGTGTTTGTTAGATTAAGAGCATTTTGCAAGAGTTCGCCAAGCACCGGAAGGTGTTTACCGGTAACTGTCAAAGCTATGTCGTCGGCATATGCAATGACTTGGCATCCGGTGGGCTGTAGTATAGATAACAGAGCGTTCACCGTCAGGTTCCATAGTAGAGGAGAAAGAACGCCCCCCTGGGGGGTTCCTCTGTTGGTATACCTTATTAACGATGAGCTGCCCATCTCAGAGATAATGATTCTCTTGTTAGAAGGAGCTCGACGAATTTCACAAGAGGCTCTTCCACCCCTAGTGAACGTAGAGATTTTGTGACCGCTGCTGGGAGAACGTTGTTGAAGGCTCCTTCTATGTCGAGAAAGATACCCAGCGTAAATTCTTTAAAGGCAAGACCCTTCCCTATCTTAGTAGTGATATCATGTAGAGCTGTGTCTACGGATTTGCCCTTAGAGTAGGTGTGTTGGTTGTTGGAGATTAGTGCCTTATTTGTCGATCGTCTAACGTCGGCGTCCAGCAATCGTTCTAGAACTTTTAGGAGGAAGGAGGTCAGACTTATTGGTCTGAAATCCCCAGCGTAAATTCTTTAAAGGCAAGACCCCTCTCTATCTTAGTAGTGATAGCACGAAGAGCTGTCTCTACGGATTTGCCCTTAGAGTAGGCGTGTTAGTTGTTGGAGATTAGTGCCTTATTTGTCGATCGTCTAACGTCGGCGTCCAGCAATCTTTCTAGAACTTTTAGGAGGAAGGAGGTCAGACTTATTGATCTGAAATCCTTTGTACTGTTGCCCGATATCCTGCCTCCTTTGGGTATGAAGACTACCTTTGCCTTGGTCCATTCCGTGGGGTATAGACCAGGTTGAGGCAAGCCTTGTAGATTTTAGCTAGCAGCGGGCTTATAAGATCGCTTGCAGCTTGCAACTCAGCGGGAAATATTCCATCCGTTCCTGGAGATTTGAAGGGTTTAAAGGGACTTGATTGCCCAGATAACTCCTTTTTCGCTTACAATGTGGTCCATGGGTTGAAATGGCCCTGGGTTAGATTGCGTGTTTAAGATGTATGGTTGAGATCTGCAGCCTGGAAAGTGAGTGCTGATCAGGGTTTCTAGAATTTCCGTACTAGAAGTGGCCCATTCTCCGCTCGTTGTGCGAATGCAGCTTGGGGGTTTGGAGTTTTTGGAGAGGACCTTTCGTAGGCGATTGGCCTCTGAGACTTATTCGATGTCATTGGTGAAGTTCTTCCAGGAGTCCCTTTTGGGCTTCTGGATTAACTTCTTAAAAGATTTGAAGGCGTCCGTATAATGGGACCAGATTCCCGTGCGCTTAGCCTTGTTAAAGAGTTTTCAGCTGTTTTTCCTCTGCTCGGAGATTTCTTGGTTCCACCAATAGGGTTTCTTTTTACACCTCACCTTAATCTCCGGGCAGGCTACTGTGAAGGCAGCGTTACAAGATTTGGTGATAAGATCTACTGCTTCTTATATTATTGACGATGAGTCTAGCTCACCGAGAAAAGCAAATGTTCGTGTCTAAAGGAGGCGCTTTATCAGATGTTAGCGGTAGGCTAGAACTACCGTGAGAAGCGTTCTTTAGGAGAGTAGAGGATAGGACTTTTTTATAAAGGTTCCAGTCCGTACGTCTCCTATTCCTGTAAGCCACCCTAGGCGGTGTACGCAAGAGCAGAATGAAAATTATATACATATGATCAGAGTAGGAGTTTTCGTTGGAAACTCTCCAATTTTTGACAAGGTCAGAGAATGCCCCAGAAACTAGAGTAACATTTAGAACCTCCTTCCTGTTTGAGGTGATGAAATTTGGTTTGTCTCCAGAGTTGCATATACTTAGATTGGTACTTATGATAGAATCAAAAAGAGACTCACCCCTACTGTTAATATCGGTAGAGCCCCAAGCAATGTGATGTGCATTGGCATCGGCCCCAATTATTATCGGGAACCCTTTACTGTGGGCCTCCCGTACCGCTTTGCAGAGCCGGTCCTGCACAGAAGTTGGGCCATCGTGCGAGAGATATGAGGAAATCAGCCAGATTGTTTGACCCTGTAGCTCGAGGCTAATACAGGTAAGATCCTCGTCGCTAAAAAGAAATATTAAAATAAATACTAGATTTTTCTTTACTAGAATACAAGATCTGATTCTACCTGTCACGGGCGGTGTCACCAGCCGGTAGTCCTTAGAAAATAGTCCACAGATCTTGCTGCCAACGACCCAAGGCTCCTGGACTAGAACGACGTCCTCATACGTTGTGCTGAGGCGTAACATTAGGGGCAGCCGATGCTGCCTTAGAGTGGTGCAGGTTTATCTGCAGTACCTGCGCGCCCATTACGGTTCGTTTGCGGCATCGACGTCCATCCTCTGCTGATCCGCATCATCGGATGCCTCCTCTACGATAGTATCGTCGAATTCGGTAATAGACGGGTCGGATTCCAGCAGAAGCTGCTCGTCCATGCCCGTAAAGAACTGGCCCGCAAACTCAGATACCCGAGATTGTATCGCTCTCGGCATCCGGAGTGCTGCGTGCCAGTTCGATATCGGCCCCATGTCCATTCAAGGTGTTGCATGGGTCCGTGAGATTCGTAGTGGCGGTTACGGGTTTGCTCGAGGCGGTATCCCCAATCACCAGATCCTCTGGCGCGGTGGCGGTCCCTTCCCCAGTGCCATAGGCAGCAGATCCACTCGGGGTGTTTCTGTCTGACCCCTCTCCTGAGGTAGAGGCTCACACTCGTCCGGTGTTTCCTCCTTCGTACCATCCCTTCGAATTTTCAACGTGATGGAGTAGAAGCCGTAGCTTAATACTCCACCACATTCGTCAAGCCAAGGGAGAGAAGCCTCGTTTATGATGAAGCCAACATAACGCTGCTTCGCCCTTGTCTCGCCGACCCGGACTATCCTCCAATCGCTCGAAGGTAGCCCCTGATTTGACTCCGCGATGGTATCTAGGATCTCGCCAGGATCCGCTATGCCGTCTGGGACCCAGGCCCAAGCTCTCGGTCTGTTCGGAATTTCTTCCACACCGACCGCATCCAACCTGGCCCCAGGCCACAGCTGTCTTAGCGAAGCTATGGCGAGTTTGTAGAACTTGCACGAGCGTTCATCGGCGCAGGAAACAAGCTTCACCCTACCCTGTTACCAGACGGCATCACGTATAGTGGGAGCCGGCACCGGGATACTTGGTCATGATGTCCTTAAAGATCTTGAGAAGGCCGTTAAGGACATCCTTCCAGTTATCCGATGTTATGTTGCCATCCGAGTTTCCGCGATTCAAAACCGTCAGCGTAAAGTTGGCCTTAGCCGCCTCGCTGAAGGTTTTGGTCAGGGCAGGGGGGAGTAGAGGTCGAAGGCCGGTGCCTTTTAGGATCGCTAGAGGCCATTTCCCATAGACCTTTGTCTCTTAAGGGCCGACATCTTCGGGTCAGAAGGTAGTTTGGTGGCAGAAGAGGAAGGGGAGATGGGGTTGTTGTTGCTGCTCTTCTTGGTAGCAATAATCTTCCTGGCCCAGGCCAGAGAACTTTTTTGCTCTGCCGTCAACTTGTCGCTGGGATAGTTGCCAAGTTTCTCAACGACGGCATTGCGAAAGTTTCGCTGGTTGCGGACCGAAGTCGCTGTTCGCTTATTTGCCTTGGAACCCACAAGGGGTTCAGCTGGCTTGCGAGGTAGCTTTGCAGCGGTGGAGGCAGTACTTTTGTCCGTGGAGGATTTAGTGCTGTTGGCAGCCACCTGTTGACAAGAGGTGCCCGGTACGGGCGTGGGACGGGCCTCCTGTGCTTGCTCAGCTTTGCCGGCTGCTGCGGAATTGGACTTGCCTTCAAGGTGTTTAGATCTTCCACTAGCTTGCACAGGTGGCCGAAGATTTGTTTGTTGCCGTGAAGGCCTGGTCGGCGCCGTCTGTGTGGTTCCCGACGAATTGTGGACTTTTTAAATGCCTAGTCCAAGGGCGGCATCTTTACCCGTGCAGGGATCCGAGGCCAGGATTTTGTTCTTCATATTACTTTTCTTGTTCGTCAGCTGCTTACTAAGGTGAGACCGGTCGGCAGCCTGAAAGTTACGGGATAGGGGAAACAATGCGGTCGACTGCGGTAGAACCCCATACTGCAGCAAGTCACCGTTACTCCCGGAGGTGGACCGGTATCCGGGAGGCTCCGTAAGAATGCAGTCGGATGCCCCTGACTGCAAACCATCCAATGGGCACGTAATCGCATAACACCCTGGATTAGGGGTGGACCACCTTTTCAACTGGGCGTGGTCCAGTTCCCACCTTGAGGCCACGTTTAAAAAACCATTTCCATATGCCTGAGCTATTAAGGAGCTGGGGCACAAATGGAAATGATTCCTAAACTTAGCTAGCACTCCCCTGGAAGGGGAAACTCTTGTGCATATTACCCAGCCGTCACCCTCTGGGAGGGTTCAGCCCAAGGATTTGTGCCAGCCAGGTGACCCCCTATCGTGCGATTTTTTAATTTGATGCTGGAGAAAATTATACTAGCTGCAGAACTTAACCGCACTGGAACAATATACTATAAAAGCGTCCAGTTACTGGCATACGCTGATGACATTGATATCATCGGCCACGCTTCCCAAGGCAGGCGGTTCTATGTACCGGAGCGACTCTGGATTTTTCCCGACCTAGGACTGTCATTTCAGTGTGACCCCATTTAATTTGTTTCGTCCCTCCCACAAATTGTCATCCTCCCAGCAGCTCCTTGCAGCAGGACTGCTCCATACTCTCTTACTCCGGGAAAGCATCGAATCCATTCCGGGTCCGTCTCCTGACCCCGGTCCTGAGAAATGGTTTTGCTGCATCTGCTGGTAAAGAATATTTTTAGGACGGTCATACTCTGCTCAGTGTGTCTCGTGCAAGGGATGATTGCATCAGACAGGTTGTTCTGGGCTTGATCCCAAAACCCGACGTCCACGTAACTTTTATAAATCTTTTGTGGCTCCTTGCTGTTCACGCCCAAGGGCGTCCCATAGTCTACGCCTAAGCGCCCCCCCCCCCCCCCCCCCCCACTACCTTCCAGCATCCCCGCTACACAGCAAGCCACAACAAGTACCCGCTGCTACTCGCGCCCCACGGCGCCAACAACTCAAACAGCTGATACCACTCATAACTACTACCTTCGTAGTAGAGTTGGTAGCAGTGCTGAGCATCAGCCCCCTGCCCCCGTCTTCTCCCCCCTCTTTTCCGGCAGCAATCGTAGAGGTCAGGGAAACAGACTCTTAGTCCCTACCTCCGTTTGCAACGTCTGCCAGCACAGAATATATATGTTTGCGACATCCGCCCAATGCAGCTCCTGCCTTGGATGGTGCCACTTTCCTAGATGTTTTGGTCTCCGCGACGGCAACCCCCCGACGTGTTTCATCGCGCCATGTTGCCAGGTCGCAAACCCAAACCATCCGGGTACCCCCAATGCTTGGCCAAGGGACGCCCAGTCCCTTACCCACAGAGTGACGGCGTCTTCCCTTATGCACTTCAGAATTCTGCAGTTAAACTGTAATGGACTAACTGGGAAGATTACGGAGATAGTCGATTTCATGAAGCGGCACAACATCCACAATGCAGCGATTCAAGAGACTAAACTCACAGCAAGATCTGCATTGCAGAACTGCTCTGGGTATAATGTCCACAAGAAAGACCGCGAGAGCGGAAATGGAGGCGGCCTCGCGTTTATCACACAACACTCTATGCATATTATATATTTGATCCTGGCATCGACCGCAGGGACAAAGTCTTAGAACGTCAAGGCCTATCTGTCCGGTCAGGCGATGCCAACCTAGAAATCATCAACATCTACATCCCTCCTGCCACCTGTTGCCCCAGTGGATACCGCCCTAATATCAGGGCCTTAGTCACTGGCAACAATCGCATTATCTTAGGCGATTTCAATGCATATCATGATCTATGGCATTCAAACTTGCGGGCGGACAGTAGGGTGAGATGTTGGTGGATCAAATAGAAGAAACGACGTCCTGCACAATAAACGGAGACGACTCTCCAGATATCTCAATCGTGAGCGCAGAACTCGTAAACTGCGTCAACTGGCAGCCGATGGTAACATTGGCATCCGACCACCTGCCCATACTTATTTCGCTCGAGCGTACCGCCGACTTCATCGTCACTGAAAAACGCACTTTCATAAACTTCAAAAAAGGAAAGTGGGAAGAATATAAATCTTTTACAGACAACCGCTTTGCTGCCCTCCCTATCCCGACAGATGCCCGCCAAGGGGAGCGTGCCTTCCGTAAGGTCGTTTGATCCGCCTCGGCACGTTTCATTCCCGACGGGAGAATTCCCGAAATCCGGCACCACTTCCCGGCGGAGGCCGCAAACTTAGCGTGAGAACGTGACCTTATAAGACAGCTTGATCCAGGCGACCCCCAAATAAGGGATATAAACCAACGCATCAGATTGCTTGTGGATGAACACAAGCGGGCGAAATGGGTGGAGCACCTAAGAGGTTGTAACCTCTCTACCGGTGTGGGTAAACTTTGGTCCACCGTAATGTCCCTATCGAATCCGACTAAGCACAAAGACAAAGTTTCCATCGCCTTTGGCGACAAAGTGCTGTCGGATGCGAAAAAATGCGCGAGCGCTTTCTGCCGACAATATATAATGCATCCTACGGTCGACAAAGATAGACGGAGAGCCAATAGACACGCACATAATCACAAATTCAGCGCGTCACCAATCACCATCACCGCTAAAGAGGTTGAGGACGCCATTGGTCGCGCTAAACCATCCAAAGCAGTGGGCCCAGACGGCATAGCCATGCCAATGCTTAAAAGCCTAGGGAAAGAGGGTTTCAAATATATAGCGCATGTCTTCAACCTGTCTCTTTCCACCTTTGTCATACCCGAGAAATGGAAAATGGCCAAAGTGATCCCGCTACTAAAGCCTGGGAAACCAGCTAACATAGGTGAGTCGTATCGTCCGATATCTCTCCAATCGCCAGTGGCAAAGACGCTTGAAGCCATTTTGCTCCCTTATTTCCAAGCAAATTTGCAGCTAGCCCCTCATCAGCATGGCTTCAGAAAACTCCATAGCACTACCACCGCGCTTAATGCCATTAGCACCCAGATAAATTGCGGCTTAAATCAATACCCCCACCATAGAACAGTACTCGTAGCGCTAGACCTATCAAAAGCTTTTGATACGGTCAACCATGGCTCGTTACTGCAAGACCTGGAAGGGTCTACCCTTCCCCCATGTCTTAAAAGGTGGACCGCAAGTTATCTGGGTGGTCGGCAGGCATCGGTGCAATTTAGAAACGAAACATCAAAACCAAGGAGAATTAAACAAGGGGTGCCACAGGGTGGTGTCCTATCCCCACTTTTGTTTAATTTCTACATATCTAAGCTACCTTGACCACCGGAAGGAGTCACAATCGTTTCCTACGCCGATGACTTCACAATAATGGCCACAGGCCCAGGCCCAAAGATCGATGCGCTATGCAATAAAATAAACGGCTACCTTCCTGATCTCTCCAGTTTTTTCGCCTCGCGAAACCTGGCATTATCATCGACTAAATCTTCCGCGACCTTATTTACAACATGGACGTCCCAAATGTCGACCATTTTGAACATCCACGTCGATGACACTACGCTACCGACTGTTCTACACCCCAAAATCTTGGGTGTGACGTTTGATCAGGATCTACATTTTGGTGAGCACGCAGCCGCAATTGTTCCGAGAATTCAGAGCCGTAAGAAAATCCTCAAATCCCTCGCTGGCAGTACCTGGGGAAAAGATAAAGAAACGCTCATGACTACATACAAAGCAATTAGCCAGCCGATTAAGTGCTACGCGTCACCCATATGGTCGCAAAGCCTAAAAATTACCCACTGGAAGAATCTACAGAACACCATCTGCATAAAGAGGCGAGAATACTCCCCATCAGGGAGAGAAATGAGATGCTGACCAAACAGTTCCTGTTGAATACCCAGAAACCTGGGCATCCCAACAGACATCTGATTGATGAACCAGCACCGCCTAGGGGCTTAAGGAGTCATCTCCGTTCCTCTCTGGGATTCTTGTGGAAAATTTGTTGTCCCAGCAAAGGGGCGATGTTGTATGGTCCAATTTCAAGAAGTTTTCGTGGACTTGCTTCAGGATCCGGGTGTGACCAAACCTGCAGTCCCTCCATGGTTCGATAGCGTTGAGCCTTGCCGCGTTGCAGGAGGCACAGTATCTACCATATAGATCAGTTGGGAGAATGAATAATATGGTTTCAAGAGCTTTGGTGGGAGTGGAGGGAAGGGCACCGCTGGTGAGCATTGCTATCATCCTCTGCACTCTCGTTACTTTACCCTTGTTAGATTCGATATCGAGTGCCGTCCACCATATGGTGACGGCGTAGAAGAGTATGGGTCTCACCACTGCCGTATAGATCCAATGGACTATGCGTGGCTGGAGACCCCACCTTTTTCCGATTGCCGACTTACAAGCGTAGAGAGCCATTGTGGCTTTCCTGGATCGTTCCTCCATATTTCGCTTCAAGCTTCCTGTCTAGAATATCTCCGAGATATTTAGCCTCGGTAGAGAGTTTGATTTCCTTCCCGTTTAGGGACGGGAGGGTAAATTCCGGTATACTACGTTTGCGGGTAAAAAGCACCATCTCAGTTTTTTCACTGCTGATGCTGAGTCCGCATTCCATAGACCAAGTGTTTGTTAGATTAAGAGCATTTTGCAAGAGTTCGCCAAGCACCGAAAGGTGTTTGCCGGTAACTGTCAAGGCTATGTCGTCGGCATATGCAATGACTTGGCATCCGGTGGGCTGCAGTATAGATAACAGAGCGTTCACCGTCAGGTTCCATAGTAGAGGAGAAAGAACGCCCCCCTGGGGGGTTCCTCTGTTGGTGTACCTTATTAACGATGAGCTGCCCATCTCAGAGATAATGATTCTCTTGTTTAGAAGGAGCTCGACGAATTTCACAAGAGGCTCTTCCACCCCTAGTGAACGTAGAGATTTTGTGACCGCTGCTGGGAGAACGTTGTTGAAGGCTCCTTCTATGTCAAGAAAGATACCCAGCGTAAATTCTTTAAAGGCAATACCCTTCTCTATCTTAGTAGTGATAGCATGTAGATCTGTCTCTACGGATTTGCCCTTAGAGTAGGCATGTTGGTTGTTGGAGATTAGTGCCTTATTTGCCGATCGTCTAACGTAGGCGTCCAGCAATCGTTCTAGAACTTTTAGGAGGAAGGAGGTCAGATTTATTGGTCTGAAATCTTTTGGACTGTTGCCCGATATCCTGGCTCCTTTGGGTATGAAGACTACCTATGCCTTGGTCCATTTCGTGGGGATATAGACCAGGTTGAGGCAAGCCTTGTAGATCTTAGCTAGCAGCGGGCTTATAAGATCGCTTGCAGCTTGCAACTCAGCGGGAAATATTCCATCCGTTCCTGGGGATTTGAAGGGTTTAAAGGACTTGATTGCCCAGATAACTCCTTTTTCGCTTACAATGTGGTCCATGGGTTGAAATGACCCTGGGTTAGATTGCGTGTTTAAGATGTATGGTTGAGATCTGCAGCCTGGAAAGTGAGTGCTGATCAGGGTTTCCAGAATTTCCGTACTAGAAGTGGCCAATTCTCCGCTCGTTGTGGGAATGCAGCTTGGGGGTGTGGGGTTTTTGGAGAGGACCTTTCGTATGCGATTGGCCTCTGAGACTTCTTCGATGTCATTGGTGAAGTTCTTCCAGGAGTCCCTTTTGGCCTTCTGGATTAACTTCTTAACAGATTTTAAGGCGTCCCTATAATGGGACCAGATTCCCGTGCGCTTAGCCTCGTTAAAGAGTTTTCTGCTGTTTTTCCTCTGCTCGGAGATCTCTTGGTTCCACCAATTGGGTTTCTTTTATCCCTCACCTTAATCTCCGGGCAGGCTACTGTGAAGACAGCGTTACAAGATTTGGTGATAAGATCTACTGCTTCTTCTATTTTTGACGATGAGTCTAGCTCACCGAGAAAAGCAAATGTTGTGTCTAAAAGAGGCGCTTCATCAGTTGTTATCGGTAGGCTAGGCCTACCGTAAGAATCGTTCTTTAGGAGAGTAGAGGATAGGACTTTTTTATAAAGGTTCCAGTCCATACGTCTCCTATTCCCGTAAGCCACCCTAGGCGGTGTACGCAGAGTGAAAATGATATACATATAATCAGAGTAGGAGTTTTCGTTGGAAACTCTCCAATTTTTGACAAGGTCAGAGAACGCCCCAGAAACTAGTGTAACATCTAGAACCTCCTTCCTGTTTGAGGTGATGAAAGTTGGTTTGTCTCCAGAGTTGCATATACTTAGATTGGTACTTATGATAGAATCAAAAAGAGACTCACCCCTACTGTTAATATCGGTAGAGCCCCAAGCAATGTGATGTGCATTGGCATCGGCCCCAATTATTATCGGGAACCCTTTACTGTGGGCCTCCCGTACCGCTTTTCAAAGCCGGTCCTGCACAGAAGTTGGGCGATCCTGCGAGAGATATGCGGACATCAGCCAGATTGTTTGACCCTGTAGCTCGAGGCTAATACAGGTAAGATCCTCGTCGCTAAAAAGAGATAGTAAAATAAATACTAGATTTTTCTTTACTAGAATACAAGATCTGATTCTACCTGTCACGGGCGGTGTCACCAACCGGTAGTCCTTAGAAAAGAGTCCACAGACCTTGCTTCCAACGACTCAAGGCTCCTGGACTAGAACGACGTCCTCATACGTTGTGCTGAGGCGTAAGATTAGGGCAGCCGAGGCTGCCTTAGAGTGGTGCAGGTTTATCTGCAGTACCTGCGCGCCCGTTACGGTTCGTTTGCGGCATCGACGTCCATCCTCTGCTGATCCGCATCGTCGGATGCCTCCTCTACGATAGTATCGTCGAATTCGGCAATAGACGGGTCGGATTCCAGCAGAAGCTGCACGTCCATGCCCGTAAAGAACTGACCCGCAAACTCAGATACCGAGAGTATATCGCTCTCGGCATCCGGAGTGCTGCGTGCCAGTTCGATATCGGCCCCATGTCCACTCAATGTGTTGCATGGGTCCGTGAGATTCGTTTTTGCGGTTGCGCGTTCGCTCGAGGCGGTATCCCCAATCACCAGATCCTCCGGCGCGGTGGCGGTCCCTTCCCCAGTGCCATGGGCAGCAGATACACTCGGGGTGTTTCTGTCTGACCCCTCTCCTGAGGTAGAGGCTCACCCTCGTCCGGTGTTTCCTCCTTCGTACCATCCCTTCGAATTTTCAACGTGATGGAGTAGAAGCCGTAGCTTAATACTCCACCACATTCGTCAAGCCAAGGGAAAGAAGCCTCGTTTATGATGAAGCCAACATAACGCTGCTTCGCCCTTGTCTCGCCGACCCAGACTATCCTCCAATCGCTCGAAGGTAGCCCCTGATTCGACTCCGCGATGGTATCTAGGATCTCGCCAGGATCCGATATGCCATCGGGGACCTAGGCCCAAGCTCTCGGTTGTTCGGAATTTCTTCCACACTGACCACATCCAACCTGGCCCCAGGCCACAGCTGTCCTAGCGAAGCTATGGCGAGTTTGTAGAGCTTGCACGAGCCTTCATCGGCGCAGGAAACAAGTTTCACCCTACTCTGGTACCAGCCGGCATCATGGATAGTGGGAGCCGGCCCCGGATACTTGGTCATGATGTCCTTAAAGACCTTGAGAAGGCCGTTAAGGACATCCTTCCAGTTATCCGGGGTTATGTTCCAATCCGGGTGACCGCGATTCAAAACCGCCAGCGTAAAGTTGGCCTTAGCCGCCTCGCTGAAGGTTTTGGTCAGGGCAGGGGGAGTAGAGGTCGGAAGGCCGGTGCCTTTTGGGATCGCTCGAGGCATTTCCCATAGACCTTTGTCTCTTAAGGGCCGACATCTTCGGGTCAGAAGGTAGTTTGGTGGCAGAAGAGGAAGGGGGGATGGGGTTGTTGTTGCTGCTCTTCTTGGCAGCAACTTTTTTGCTCTGCCGTCAACTTGTCGCTGGGATAGTTGCCAAGTTTCTCAACGATTTTGACGGCATTGCGAATGTTTCGCTGGTTGCGGACCGAAGTCGGGGTTCGCTTATTTGCCTTGGAACCCTAAAGGGGTTCAGTCGGCTTTGCGATCTAGCTTTGCAGCGGTGGAGGCAGTACTTTTGTCCGTGGAGGATTTAGTGCTGTTACCAGCCACCTGTTGACAAGAGGTGTCCGGTACGGGCGTGGGACGGGCCTCCTGTGCTTGCTCAGTCGGACGTTCCCTCTTTGGGGCTAGCTTTGCCGGCTACTGCGGAATTGGACTTGCCCTCAAGGGGTTTAGTTCTTCCGCTAGCTTGCACAGCTGGCCGAAGATTTGTTTGTTGCCGTGAAGGCCTGGTCGGTGCCGTCTGTGCGGTTCCCGACGAATTGTGGACCTTTTTAATGCCTAGTCCAAGGGCGGCATCTTTACCCGTGCAGGGATCCGAGGCCAGGTTTTTGTTGTTCATATTACTTTTCTTGTTCATCAGCTGCCTACTAAGGTGAGACCGTTAGGCAGCCTGAAAGTTACGGGATAGGGGAAACAATGCGGTCGACTGCGGTAGAGCCCCATACCGCAGCAAGTCGCCGTTACTCCCGGACCAGTATCCGTGAGGCTCCGTAAGAATACAGTCGGATGCCCCTGACTGCAAACCATCCAATGGTCACGTAATCGTATAACACCCTGGATTAGGGGTGGACCACCTTTTCAACTGGTCGTGGTCCAGTTCCCACCTTGAGGCCAGGTTTAAAAACCATTTCCATATGCCTGAGCTATTAAAGAGCTGGGGCACAAATGGAAATGATGCCTAAACTTAGCTAGCACTCCCCTGTAAGGGGAAACTGTTGTGCATATTACCAGCCGTCACCCTCTGGGAGGGTTCAACCCAAGGATTTGTGCCAGCCGAGTGACCCCCTATCGTGCGATTTTTTAATTTGATGCTGGAGAAAATTATACTAGCTGCAGAACTTAACCGCACTGGAACAATATACTATAAAAGCGTGCAATTACTGGCATACGCTGATGACATTGATATCATCGGCCTCACTTCCCAAGGCAGTCGGTTCTATGTACCGGAGCGACTCGGGATTTTTCCCGACCAAGGACTGTCATTTCAGTGTGACCTCATTTAATTTGTTTCGTCCCTCCCACAAATTGTCATCCTCCCAGCAGCTCCTTGCAGCAGGACTGCTCCATACTCTCTTACTCCGGGAAGGCATCGAATCCAATCCGGGTCCGTCTCCTGACCCCGGTCCTGAGAAATTGTTTTGCTGCATCTGCCGGAAAAGAATCTTTTTAGGACGGTCATACTCAGTTCAGTGTATCTCGTGCAAGGGATGATTGCATCGGACAGGTTGTTCTGGGCTTGATCCCAAAACCCGACGTCCACGTAACTTTTATAAATCTTTTGTGGCTCCTTGCTGCTCACGCCCAAGGGCGTCCCGTAGTCTTCGCCTAAGCGCCCCACTACCTTCCAACAGCCCCGCTACTCAGCAAGCCACAACAAGTACCCGCTGCTGCTCGCGCCCCACGGCGCCAAAAACTCAAACAGCTGATACAACTCATAACTACTACCTTCGTAGTAGAGTTGGTAGCAATGCTGAGCATCAGCCCCAGCCCCCGTCTTCTCAACCCTCTTTTCCGGCAGCAATCGTGCAGGTCAGGGAAACAGACTCTTAGTCCCTACCTCCGTTTGCACCGTCTGCCAGCACAGAATATATAGGTTTGCGACATCCGCCCGAAGCAGCTCCTGCCTTGGATGGTGCCACTTTCCTAGATGTTCTGGTCTCCGCGACGGCAACCCCCCGACGGGTTTCATCGCGCCATGTTGCCAGGTCGCAAACCCAAATCATCCGGGTACCCCAATGCTTGCCCAAGGACGCCCAGTTCCAGGGCCACAACAGCAATTGCGTCCTGGCCTTCCACAACCCAGGCGTAGTCACCCGTCACTTACCCCCAGAGTGGCGGCGTCTCCCCTTATGCACTTCAGAATTCTGCAGTTAAACTGTAATGGACTAACTGGGAAGATATGGAGATAGTCGATTTCATGAAGCGGCACAATATCCACATTGCTGCGATTTAAGATACTAAACTCACAGCAAGATCTGCATTGCAGACCTGCTCTGGCTATAATGTCCACAGGAAAGACCGCGAGAGCGGAAATGGAGGCGGCCTCGCGTTTATCATACACCACTAGAACGTCAAGGCCTATCTGTCCGGTCAGGCGATGCAAACCTAGAAATCATCAACATCTACATCCCTCCTGCCACCTGTTTCCCCAGTGGATACCGCCCTAATATCAGGGTCTTACTCACTGGCAACAATCGCATTATCTTAGGTGATTTCAATGCACATCATGATCTATGGCATTCAAACTTGCGGGCGGACAGTAGGGTGAGATGTTGGTGGATCAAATAGAAGAAACGACGTCCTGCACAATAAACGGAGACGGTTCGCCAGATATCTCAATCGTGAGCGCAGAACTCGTAAACTGCGTCAACTGGCAGCCGATGGTAACATTGGCATCCGACCACCTGCCCATACTTATTTCGCTCGAGCGTACCGCTGACTTCATCGTCACTGAAAAACGCACTTTCATAAGCTTCAAAAAAGGAAAGTGGGAAGAATATAAATCTTTTACAGACAACCACTTTGCTGCCCTCCCTATCCCGACTGATGCCCGCCAAGGGGAGCGTGCCTTCCGTAAGGTCATTGAATCCGCCTCGGCACGTTTCATTCCCGCCGGGAGAATTCCCGAAATCCGGCCCACTTCCCGGCGGAGGCCGCAAACTTAGCGAGAGGACGTGACCTTATAAGACAGCTTGATCCAGGCGACCCCCAAATAAGGGATATAAAGCAACGCATCAGATTGCTTGTGGATGAACACAAGCGGGAGAAATGGGAGGAGCACCTAAGAGGTTGTAACCTCTCTACCGGTGTGGGTAAACTTTGGTCCACCGTAAAGTCCCTATCGAATCCGACTAAGCATAAAGACAAAGTTTCCATCGCGTATGGCGACAAAGTGATGTCGGATGCGAAAAAATGCGCGAGCGCTTTCTGCCGACAATATATAATGCATCCTACGGTCGACAAAGATAGACGGAGAGCCAATATACACGCACATAAACACAAATTCAGCGCGTCACCAATCACCATCACCGCTAAAGAGGTTGAGGACGCCATTGGTCGCGCTAAACCATCCAAAGCAGTGGGCCCAGACGGCATAGCCATGCCGATGCTTAAAAGCCTAGGGAAAGAGGGTTTCAAATATATAGCGCATGTCTTCAACCTGTCTCTTTCCACCTTTGTCATATCCGAGAAAAGGAAAATGGCCAAGGTGGTCCCGCTACTAAAGCCTGGGAAACCAGCTAACATAAGTGAGTCGTATCGTCCGATATCTCTCCAATCGCCAGTGGCAAAGACGCTTGAAGCCATTTTGCTCCCTTATTTCCAAGCAAATTTGCAGCTATCCCCTCATCAGCATGGCTTCAGAAAACTCCATAGCACTACCACCGCGCTAAATGCCATTAGCACCCAGATAAATTGCGGTTTAAATCAATACCCACACCATAGAACAGTACTCGTAGCGCTAGACCTATCAAAAGCTTTTAATAGGGTCAACCATGGCTCGTTACTGCAAGACCTGGAAGGGTCTACCCTTCCCCCATGTCTTAAAAGGTGGGCCGCAAGTTATCTGGTTGGTCGGCAGGCAACGGTGTAATTTAGAAACGAAACATCAAAACCAAGGAGAATTAAACAAGAGGTGCCACAGGGTGGTGTCCTATCCCCACTTTTGTTAAATTTCTACATATCTAATCTACCTTCACTACCGGAAGGAGTCACAATCGTTTCCTACGCCGATGACTGCACAATAATGGACACAGGCCCAGGCCCAAAGATCGATGCGCTATGCAATAGAATAAACGGCTACCTCCCTGATCACTCCAGTTTTTTCGCCTCGCGAAACCTGGCATTATCACAGACTAACACTTCCGCGACCTTATTTACAACATGGACGTCCCAAATGTCGACCATTTTGAACATCCACGTCGATGGCACTACGCTACCGACTGTCCTACACCCCAAAATCTTGGGTGTGACGTCAGGATCTACATTTTGGTGAGCACGCAGCCGCAATTGTTCCGAGAATTCAGAGCCGTAACAAAATCCTCAAATCCCTCGCTGGCAGTACCTGGGGAAAAGATAAAGAAACGCTCATGACTACATACAAAGCAATTAGCCAGCCGATTACGTGCTACGCGTCACCCATATGGTCGCCAAGCCTAAAAATTACCCACTGGAAGAAACTACAGGCCTGCCAAAATACTGCTCTCAGAATCGCCACGGGCTGTCTTCTTATATCCCCAGAACACCATCTGCATAATTAGGCGAGAATACTCCCCATCAGGGAGAGAAATGAGATGCTGACCACGCTACCATCACACCACGGTGGCCGCCGATTAGCAAGTAAGTAAGTAAATAAACTAATTCCAGATGATATTGTGGAACCATCAACTTCAGAGTACAACAGCTTAATTTTTTTGGTACCAAAAAAATCCTTTCCGGTTAAACAAGAAAAAAGGTGGAGATTAGTTGTTGATTTGAGACAAATAAATAAAAACTTAACAGTTGATAAATTCATTTCGCCTAGAAGAGATGATATTCTGGATCAATTTGGAAAAGCGAAAAATTTCTCATGCCTAGATTTAATGTCAAGATTTCATCAAATAGAACTCAGCCCACAGTCAAGGGATGTCACATCCTTTGCAGCGGATAACGATACTTATCGTTTCGAAAGATTGCCTTATGGCCTCAAAGTAGCTCCAAACTCATTCCAGAGCATGATGGTATTGGCATTCGCAGGTATAAAATCATCACAAGCATTTTTATGCATGGACGATTTAGTCGTATTGGGTTGCTCCGAAAAACATATGATACAAAATTTAAGAAATGTCTTTTCAACTTGCAGAAAATATAATTTAAAATTACATCCCGATAAATCTTTATTCTTCAGTCAAGAAGTTACTTATCTTGGACACAAATGCACAAGTACTGGAATTTTGCCAGGCCCAAATAAATTTAAAATTGTTCAAAATTACCCAACTCCCAAAAATGCAGACGAAGCAAAAAGATTTGTTGCATTTTGTAATTTTTATAGAAGATTCATATCAAATTTTACGGAATACGCTAGGATAGCAACAAGGCTTAGTAAGAAAAATGTCATATTCAATTTGACAGACGAATGCGAAAAATATTTTAACTACCTAAAACTGCATTAATTATTCCAAATATCCTACAATATCCCGATTTTGATATAGAGTTCTGTATTACAACTGACGGAAGTGGTTATGCTTGCGGTGCTGTGCTAAGCCAAGAGTATGTCATTATATATTTTAGACCATATGTTTATGGCGGAAAATTCACAGTGAAAACAGATCATCGACCCTTAACATATTTATGTTCAAAGAAAAACCCTTCATCTAAATTAACTAGAATTAGATTAGATTTGGAAGAGTATGACATTGGGGTGGAGTACATAGCTGGAAAAAAAATTAAGTGGCAGACGCTCTGTCACGAATAGATATCAATGATTTGAAAGAAATGTCAGTACAGGCATGTGAAATAATGACAGTTACGACAAGATAAGAAACTAAAAAGAATTCTAGTAATAACAGTAATAAAAATGAAAAGAAGAAAAGTCACAAAGAGAACCCTATAGTATATGAAGCGCTTAATAAATGTGAAGTAAAAAGACTAGTCCTCAAATTGTTGAGGCGAAGTTTGACCTAGATCAATTCTTTACCAGGCTTATGAAAGAAGCCAGCAATTTAAAAATAAATAAAATGTAGTTGTCCTTAGGAGACAAATTGTTTAAGTATAGTCGAGTAAACACATCTAAAGAGATTGGTACCAAAGTTCTCAGAAATCTAACTATTGCAATAACTCCGGAGGTTGTGCATGTGACGGAAAATGATAAAATAAAAAGGTTCTTAAAAAATATCACGATGATCCTGGCCACCCAGGAATCAACCGTACAACTAATAAAATTAGACAAAAATATTACTGGAAAAATATGAAAAATGATATAAGAAAATATATAAAGAAATGCGTAAATTGTAATAAAAATAAAATTAATAAAAATTTAAAAGAACCAATGATTTTGACTGAAACACCACCGAAGGCGTTCGAAATAGTACAAATAGATACAATTGGACCATTACCGAGATCATTAAATGGAAATGAATACGCTGTTACTCTGATATGGGATTTGACTAAATACCTAATAGCAATTCCTATATAGAGCACACATGCAAAAACAATAGCCATAGCCATATTCAAAAATGTCATCTTAATTTACGGGAGTATGAAAACTATAATAACGGATATGGGATCTGAATATAAAAATAGCTTGTTTTTGGAACTATGTAAGCTTCTCAACATTAAGCACCAACCATCTACGCCGTATCACTACCCAACTTTAAGCATTATTGAACGTAGCCATAGAAATTTCCATTAATATGTGCGTTCTTACATATCCATTAACAAAGATGATTAGGATGAGTATCTTAAATATTTTGCATATTGTTACAATACAACCCCATCTACAGTTCATTGTTATTGGCCGTTCGAACTAGTTTTTAGCAAAAAACCACAGACTTACGAATTTTTACAAGAAAATACGAAAAGCCCATTATACAATTATGAGGCTTACGATATAGAAATTATAGGCTACAAATAGCACAGGATAGAGCCTTTAAATTAGTAAAAGAAGCTAAAGAAGAACAAAAGATTAGTTATGATAAAAATATTCACTATAAGGAAATAAATATAGGAGATTCAGTTTTAGTTAAAATGAAGCAGACCATAAGTTAGATAGTAGATATAAAGGGCCCTTTAAGGTAGAAAATCTCGATAAAAATAATAATTTTACACTAATACCCTATAAGGTGGAAAGCATAGATAGAAATAATAATAATTACGACTTAAGAAATGAAAATAAGAAAATAATAACAATACACAAAAATGGACTTAAATTACTTAAATAAATACATTTTATCTCCACTTAAATGTTCACTTTGCTCACTCATACATTTCTACTAAACATGTTCAAACAAACATATAAATGAAGAAAATTATTGTACACAAAATAGGTACAAATCACTAAAAATAAAATCATTTTATTTTTTACTATCATAAACATAACCATATGCTTAAGCAAAATGTTTAAAGGAAAAGCAAAAATACAAAGTAACAACAACAATGTAAGAAAAATGTAAAGCATGAATAAATATATAAACAAATAAAAATCTGAAATAAAAAAAAACTACCAAAAGCCATTAAGTGAAATAGAATCGCGAACGATTCTTTTTGAAAAGGGAGGTGTAATGTATCCAACGTGAATGCATACATATCTACACGCATAACACGCGCGGTGTCTAAGTTGTTTATTCTGTAACTAAGAATATGCTGACACCGCGTATTCCTCTACTTCAACATTTTCACACGCTTTCAGCAAGTGCATTGAAGCAGCTTATGAATGTATGTACGAATGTGTAAGCGTACGCTTGGCTACATGACTTTTATTAGACTTAGTAAGAATGTAAGAATTATAGTAAATATATATATGTTTATGTAGTAACTAAGTAGCGCATAAGAAATGAAAGAATTATAAAGTATAAATACACTGAAGTTTTTAAATAAAGAAGATTTGGTACTCCGTATTCGAGGGTGCCTCTACCCACAATAATAATCTTGTTGAACTTTTCTGATATCCGGCACTCAATGGTGCCTCTGTCGAACAAAAAAATTTGATACACTATACATTATCTCGTCACTGCTTGTCCCTAAAGAATTATGCTAAAATATTTCAAACAGGTGTTTTGCAAAGCACTCTGCTTTTGCTTTGTCATTTCTATACCATACGCTGACTGAATCTCGTACTGCTACCTTACGTTTTGTGGGTCGTTTAGGGTATTTGGTAGCTCTCCAAAGACTGTGATCATCATTTTTAGTGGGCTCAAGATTCTTAATAAATGAGCTAAAAGTCTGATTTTTGAAATCAGCTAGATTTAATTTCAGTTGCTTCGTTGCTCTATTAAGTGCTCTCTTTTGAGCAGGGTATCTATTTTCCTGCCAGGCTTTTCTTAATCTTCTTTTGGTATTAATGAGCAGCAGGAGAGTGATCGGACTGAGATCATTACTGTTCTGAATGCTTAATTTACAACTGGGAATGCCAGTGTATACCACAAGGTCAAGAAGGTCCGGAATTTTTCTCGGATCGGTTGGCCAATAAGTTGGTGAACCAGAAAATAATATTGAAAAGTTTCTTTGGGTGATGCAACTTTCGAGCCCTTTGCCCTTTTGGTTGATAAGCATATAGCCCTACCAGGGGTTTTTTGCATTGAAGTCCCCACCAAAAAAAATTTGGGTCCAAAATTTTTAAAAATCTTAACATATTGGTCAGCTTTCAGATTGCATCGCGGAGGAAAGTATACTGAACAAATTGGCAACGCATGGGTATAACATTTAATTTTAACACCGTCTGATTGTAAGTATTGCTCTCTGATTTCTTCCAGACTCACATATTTGTTCCCAGATCTGATTAAGATAGCTGAGCCACCTTAATTAGATATCTTAATTAAGATAGCTGAGCCACCCTCCAGCGGGTTAGGGGGTTAGAATATACCCGCGGTATGTATGCCTGTCGTAAGAGGCGACTAAAATACTTGATTCAAGGGGTTGTGTAGCGCAACCTTTTCAGGTTGTCAGCTCCTCATGGAACTTGGGGGTGGGGAGGGAGGGATGGCCTGAAGGTTTAATGTGGCCATATAATTCGTTCCCCAGATGGTCGGCATAGCACCTTAATGGAGCTGTGTTACCGGAGCGTACAGGATATGTATACGGCAAAGGACCATCACATCGATAACACTCCCCTAAGCCTTCGGGAGCAACCTTATCGCTACAACAACAACAACAAAGCTGAGCCACCATGGGCTCTGTTGTGTGGATGGTTTACACAAATAAGATTGTACCTCATAGTTTTAAAGTACGATTTAGCCGTGAAATGGGTTTCGGACACTAACAAGACCTCAATATTGTTTAAATTGAGGAACATTTTTACTTCCTCGGTATGATTATTTGGGCCATTAGCGTTCCAAATTGCTATTCGTAGATTTACTTGCGTAGTTTGTCGAATAAAATGGACATCATTTTAAACAAGCTTTGAGTAATTTCAATTTGTTTAAAAAGTAAGTTTTTAATTTTTTCAAGAACGTTTTTTCTTGGTTCGAAATATTTTGGACACATTGGGCATATGATATATTTGGATTGGGATTTAAGTTTTCTCTTTGCGTAAAATTATTTAGTTGGGGAAAACCTGCGTGAGAATGAAAAATTCGGCCTCCTATCTGATAAATTTGGTTTTTTGGCAAGGCTTTGGTACACTTTGCAACCCTTATAGTTCGCTAGGTGGCTTTGTAAACAATTAATGCATTTGGCGGGCGTATCTTTGCTTTTTAAGTTTTCAGCTGTTGCGTGATCCAGAACACGTTTCACACATCTGTACGGCTTAGTGCAATAAGATTCGGTGTGTCCGAACTCTTGACACCGGCGGCATTGTACAACATCAGTTACACTCTTTACCGGTCAACATTTACAATAGCATTCCCAAGATGTTTTAAATTAAAGATACTTTTATTGTTGTTGTTTGGTTCTAAGTCGACAAAATGCATGCACAAGGGCATGTTAGTAAATCTACTTCGTATATTGCTGATGTTCCTGACTTCAAAACCTAATGCTTCTATTTCTTTTTTTATTTCATCTTCTGGAGTAGAGACATGTAAATTTTTTAACAAAATTCAACACGCAGGCTCCCGCTTAAGTTGATATGTATGGAAGTTAATTTATTTTTCTTTCATGGCTTTTATCAAAGTTCTGTATGAATCTATAGACTTCACCATTACTCGAAGTTGGCCATCTCTCAGAGACTTATAACTAAACTCGGATTTATTTGTAATACTTTCAAAATACTTAAAAATACCGCTAATGTCTGTAATATTTGGTATAATAATTGGTGGTGGTTTTTGTGTAGTCTCTTCGAAGTTCTGTTGAGTTCCATTATTGCCATGTGGCCCGTCTTTAAGCCGGCAAACATGTTTGTGCCACTGGAATTGCTGATTATGTTATTCTTGTAGTTGTTATTTGGAATATTGTTAATATTTTCTGCTAAGTTTTTATTGTTGACTGTCTTAGTTCTCTTATGATCAATAGTGGGAGAGCCTAACTGGCGTCTTTTGCTTGTCACAGTTTGCCATTCCACTTTGCTGTCATTTTCGTTGCTCATATCAAAGTCCTCAATAACAGAATTGTCATTATTTCTGCTCCAAGATGCTATATTGATTGAGTTGCCTTGTAACGCAGCACTTAGGTTTGTTATTTGTGCTGAGTATTGGCTATTCAAAGCATTTAACTCATTAATTATGTCAGTTGATCCCTGCACAGTGTGATGACCTTACTCTGAAGGTGAGCGTTGGTCACTCATTTGTTCATGTGTTAATTAACTTTGATTGAATAACGGTTGGCTGTACAGGTATAAAGGAATCGAGATAGATATAGACTTCCATATATCAAAATCATCAGTATCGAAAAAAAATTTGATTGAGCCATGTCCGTCCGTCCGTCCATTAGCACGATAACTTGAGTAAATTTTGAGGTATCTTGATGAAACTTGGTATGTAGGCTCCTGGGCGCTCATCTCAGATCGCTATTTGAAATGAACGATATCGGACTATAACCACGCCCACTTTTTCGATATCGAAAATTTCGAAAAACCGAAAAAGTGCGATAATTCATTACCAAAGACGGTGAGTTGAACTTATGATGCAGAATAGAAAATCAGTAAAATGTTGGACAATGGTAATTTAAAAGACAATAAGGTAATTTAAAAGTTTTTCAAGCTGTAATTTGGCAGTCGTTGAAGATATCATGATGAAATTTGGCACGAACCTTACTCATATTATTATATGTATCCTTAATAAAAATTAGCAAAATCGGAGAACGACCACGCCCACTTTAAAAAAAAATTTTTTAAGACGAATTTTAGCAAAAAATTTTATCTTTAAAGTATATAAGTAAATTATGTCAACATTCAACTCCAGTAATGATATGGTGCAAATAAATACAAAAATAAAAGAAAATTTCAAAATGGGCGTGGCTGCACCCTTTTTCATTTAATTTGTCTACGATAGTTTTAGTGCCATAAGTCGACCAAAAATTTACCAATCCTTGTGAAATTTGGTAGCTGCTTAGATTCTGGGACGATAACTGTTTTCTGTGACAAAGGGCGATATCGGTTGAAGCCACGCCCAGTTATTATACACAGTCGGCCATCTGTCATTCCGCTCGGCCGTTAACACGATAACTTGAGCAAAAATCGATATATCTTTACAAACTATGTTCACGTACTTATCTGAATTCACTTTGTATTGGTATAAAAAATGGCCGAAATCCGATTATGACCACGACCACTTTTTCGATATCATGGTAATTGGATTGGCTTATTGACGCAAAATATAACTTTAGATAAAAACTTTGTAAAATGGGTGTGACACCTACCATATTAAGTAGAAGAAAATGAAAAAGTTCTGCAGGGCGAAATCAAAAGCCCTTGGAATCTTGGGAGGAATACTGTTCGTCGTATTACATATATAAATAAATTAGCGGTACCCAACAGATTATGTTCTGGGTCACCCTGGTCCACATTTTGTTCGATATCTCGATAACGCCTTCACATATACAACTACCACCACTCCCTTTTAAAACCCTCATTAATACCTTTAATTCGATACCCATATCGTACGAACACATTATAGAGTCACCCCTGGTCCACCTTTATGGCGATATCTAGAAAAGGCGTCCACCTATAAAACTAAGGCCCACTCCCTTTCAAAATACTCATTAACACCTTTCATTTGATACCCATATCGTACAAACAAATTCGATAGTCACCCCTGGTCCACTTTTATGGCGATATCTCGAAAAGTCGTCCACCCATAGAACTAAGGCCCACTCCCTTTTAAAATACTCATTAACACCATTCTTTTGATACCCATAAAACGCATTCTAGAGACACCCCCTGCTCCACCTTTATGGCGATATCTCGAAAAGTTGTCCACCCATAGAACTAAGGCCCACTCCCATTTAAAATAGTCATTAACACATTTCGTTTGATACCCATATGGCACAAACGCATTCTAGAGTCACCCCTGGTCCACCTTTATGTCGATATCTCGAAAAGGGGTCCACCTATAGAACTAAGGCCCACTCCCTTTTAAAACACTCACTAACATCTTTCATTTGATACCCACATCGTACAAACAAATTCTAGAGTCAGCCCTGGTCCACCTTTATGGCGGTATCCCTAAAAGGCGTCCACATATAGAACTATAATCCACTCCCTTTTAAAATACTCTTTAATACCTTCCATTTGATACACATGTCATACAAACACATTCCAGGGTTACCCTAGGTTCAATTTCCTACATGGTGGTTTTCCCTTATTTTGTCTCCATAGGTCTCAGCTGAGTATGTAATGTTAGGTTACACCCGTTTTATTAACAAAACTTCACTTTGGAATAATAACGCTCTTGAACTTAAATATGGTAAGCTTTAAATAGCTATTGTCTATTGTTTTTTATATTTTTATATTTATTTGATTATTGCTGTAACCATAACTATTTCGAAACACTTAAAGTTTGTGATCCACATGTGCACTTGTTCTCTCTCTCTCTTTGCACTTGCAAAACACGATAACTTGAATGAATTTTGAGGTATCTTAATGAAATTTGGTATGTAAGTTCCTGGGCACTCATCTCTGATCGTTATTTAAAATAAACGAAATCGGAATATAACCACGCCCACTTTTTCGATATCGAAAATTTCGAAAAACCGGAAAAGTGCGATAATTCATTACCAAAGACGGATAAAGCGATGAAACTAGGTGGGTTGACCTTATGACGCAGAATAGAAAATTAGTAAAATTTCGAACAATGGGCGTGGCACCGCCCACTTTTAAAAGAAGGTAATTTAAAAGTTTTGCCAGCTGTAAAACTTAGCCTTCCTTACTTGTTATTATGAAGTATTGTTCAATTAACTATGCCCAATGTCTCCGATAATGGTATTGATGGGTACAGATCGTTTATGTCAAAAAATATCAATTTTCTGTTCTTTGTGAGCTCAACGGTAAAGTGTCTCTATTAGTTTAGTTGTATTGATTATTCCGTACTCGCTCCTTAGTTTCACAGTATCCTTCAATATTAATTTTAAATATTTAGACCGACGGAAATTAATTTATTTTCGCAAATTTTAAGCTCAAATCTGCAAAAATTAGAAAAATTCCGATTTTTTTTTTTAATTTATTAAATAAATGTATAGTTTCAATTTTAAAATACTATGTTAAAATAAAGAGAAGCGTTTAGGCCAACAAGGATTAAATTTTCATACAATACGGTTTGAGTTTCAGACTGTTTCGTTTAAAATTGAAAAAATACAGTCGTTTAATTTCTAAAGCGCCAAATACACGACACGAACATTTCCGCGAACATTCCGCAATCTTGTTCGCAGCTTTGGCCATACACCATACGAACTTTTGGCCGAACATTAGTTCTCTTTCAGACAGCGATGAATACGGACAACAATTGTGCTGCAGCAATATTGCTCGCTGTGGCAATTAAGCGTAAAAAAAAGAGAGAAGATCGCAAAACAATGATGGCAAAGATTTATACATTTCAATAAATTCACTCAGAAATTTTTTATTGTCCATTTTACTTTTCCGCGGACGTCTGTTCCTTTCAAAAATTACTACGATTATGAGATATTTCGCCATACACGCACGAACAGTTCGCGCAAATTTTCGCTAAAAATTAAAATATTTTGATTTTAGGCGAACATTTGCGCGAACTGGCAAACACCACCATACACGACAGAAAAGGTCGCAGAAACATGACATAACGGGAATGGTCGCGGAAATGTTCGTGTCGTGTATTTGGCGCTTAAACAAAGAGGTTTTACACTGAATCCGGATACAGATTTTTTTGCAAATATCCTTAAATTCCAAGCTGAATTCGTTTTGGTTATATATGTAGTACAAAATGATTTTCAGTTAAGGCTAAAATTTTTAACCGTTAAGTGATAATTACTTTGTCGGACTTTTTAAGTAACATAAAAATCCAAAATAATAATTATGGATGAAATTCATTTTGTTTAAGCCTTTAACATTTTTCATTGCGAAACTGATTATGCACAAGTCTACTACTGCATTGAAATGCGTTTTAGGACAAAATTCGTTGGAACAACTTCCAACTTTTTTCGTATCAGTTCTGCCATATTCTGTTGCAAATCTTGTTGAGTTATATCAACATAAGTAGCAGTTGATAGTTTACGATTAGTGTTTATACGATACCTCAAGCAGTTCAGCGGCTACCGACCTGCGTATTATTGGAACAAATACTATAGTAAATGGGTCCTTTTTTGTGTGAATAAACTCACCCGAACAAATTTGTCGTGATACAGCCCGCCAACTCAGGAACCTTTCCTCGAAATTGAAATAAGAGAACGCTACGTAGCTTTAAATGTGTATTTATTGAAATATAATTGTATGCAGGTTATTGTGCACATTAAGGTATTAGTTTCAAGAGTTCGAAAAATAAATATATTTCGCCAAAATATGCGTGTGTATCCACTGAAAATTATGCTGATGTGTGTAGTGAGCTGCAGAGCCCGAACTTTATTTTACAAACTATGCCGCGTTCCACTGAGTTGGAACTTTATTGCACAAACTATGCCGCGCGCCCCACTGAGTTGGAACTTTATTGTACAAACTATGCCGCGTTCCCATGAATTGGAACCTTACCCATCAGATCAACTACAAATTGGACCTCTTGATTGGTGATGGGTAGTCAATTGTAATGAAAAGATTAATGTTGTTCGTTGCACATTGTACATGCCGGCCCCGTTGCTGACTCCAGCATAAATGGGTGCATGAAGATTTGCAACACCTACTAGAAGATGAAGCGGCATCAATTAGGAAGATGTTCGTCGGTATTTGGGATCGCTAATCTGCAGATTTTAGAAACCGATCGCTTGTAAAGGCCTTGTTGTGTGCGAACAGTGATGACCCGAACGAGGTTATCGGATCCTGGATGTAGATCCGTGGCACGGCCTAACAGCTATTGATTGGGGGGTAGCCGGTCATCCTTTATTAAAACAAGTTCGCCCGCCGATAAATTTGGTTCTTGTTGTCTCCACTTGGGGCGAGCTTGAAGATGGGAGAGCCAATCCGTGGACCATCTTGTCCAAAATTGTTGGACCAAACGTTGCAGTTCAAAATATAAGGTAGACAAAGATTTGTTTGCAGCCGACGTTTCCGGTAGAGACAGCAAAGCATCCCCTATTAAAAAATGTCCTGGAATGAGCACCAACAAGTCATCGGGATCTGGGGTTAGTGGGCATAATGGCCTCGAATTGAGGCACGCCTCGATATGAATTAAAACGGTTTATAGCTGTTCATATGTCAATCGCGTTCCACCGACGGCTCTTTTTAGATGGTATTTAATAGATTTAACATTGGCCTCCCAAAGCCCGAGAAAGTTGGGGGAATGAGGTGGATTGAAATGCCATTGAATATGTTGCTCAGTTAATTTGGGAATTACTTCGCGTTCAAAATCATCTCGAAATTTTTGGTTATTGGTTTTGAGAATGGCTTGTGCACCAATTAAATTAGTGCCACAGTCACTGTAAATAGCGTGACAAAGTCCACGTCGTCCAATAAATCGCTGTAAATCCCATAAAAAATGTTCGGTAGACAGGCTGGTGACTGCTTCAAGATGCACCGCCTTCGTAGCCAGGCAGATGAATATGGCAATGATGGGGATTAACTAGTTGAGCGGGCAAGTCTCCCATTAATTGCGTCAATGACGGGTTTATAACGAAGGCACGTGATGCAATGTAGAAGTTGATTACGCACTGTTATTTTGGCCATGTATTATCCGAAACTGCCGTCGAATGTATGCCAGCGATAATTGCGTGCCACCATGTAAAGTGATTTGATGAGCGAAGTTAAAGAGTAGTTTCGTGAAATGATTATTTGGTAAAATCATAGGATGCCTTCGATCGTATGGCAGATTGGCATGTTTTAAGCGACCGCGAATGCGAAGAACTTTATTGGCGTCTATGAATGGTGTTAAACTTTTTAGTGGACTATTGGTAGACAAGTTGGTATCCGATTTGATGCATCGCATTTCGGCTCCGAAGGCTTGCGACTGTATTAAGTAAA